>NC_083569.1:116714487-116931987 GCF_027579695.1 Neoarius graeffei | reverse complement strand
TGGGTAGAAACAAAATTCCACTATCTCTGCAATCCTTGGGTCAAGACGAATCCGACTGGCCGCTAGAGGGTGCTATAACTAGGGAAAATGACTTCTAGCTCATATCTCATGATGCTTTTTGGGTAGAAACAAAATTCCACTATATCTGGAATCCTTGGGTCAAGACGAATCCGTCGCACTAATTCTGATTGGCCCCCACATTGCTGCTTGCAGCTATATTTTGCACTTGCTATTCTGTGATGACATACAGGCAAAGATAACCTACAGGGATTTCTCATACAAACATTCGCGCTGCGCGTGCAGCTGATGGAGCCTCTGCAGCCTCTGATTGTCTGGAAGCTGCTGTCACTCAGAAGCTGCGCTCACGTGATTCACTGATTTTTGCTCCTCCAAGCTATGCGCGCAGTGCGAATGTTTGTACGGAAAAACCTATGAATGTTGGCACGCATGCTGTTGAACAATACTCATGCCGAAACGAAAGACATCCTTTAAAAATGCTTGATGCTTAGAGCATCGTTTTGTCGGCAAGAGCCAAAAAGGAGAACACTTCGCCTTCTGCAAGCTCTGTCGCATTGACATTGATGTGGGGAGCAGAGGTAAAGGTGCGATAGACAGACACGTGGACACAGACCGCCACAGAGAGAATGCCAGCAGTGCTGGACAGTCATCTTTAGCATCATTTTTTGCCCCAGCTCTACCAACCCCAATCGATGACAAAACCATTGCTGCTGAGCTGACTAAATTGTTCCATACCATTAAACACCACCACTCGTACAGGAGTTTAGACTGCTCTGCAAAAGTTGACAGGTAAGGTTATAGGCCAAATGTAAATGACATGGTTGACTGTCATTTTTCATATTTTTCTTTTTGATATTTTTTTTGGACAGCATAAATGAACACGATGTTTTGTTTTTAGTTTAATTCTTGTGGATAAGCCAAGGCCAGTATAGTAGGCTAAATGACAATAGGCCTACATGTTTCTTGACTCATTTTTTGATTTTTCATTTTTTTTTTCTTTTTGATGGTCATTTTCAAGTGAATAAATATGTTGGCCTATGGCATGGCAAAGACTGTTTTTTCAGTGTCTATAGATGGACACAACTCTTTACAGTGACTTTACAGTGATGTTTTGTTTCTTGTTGACATGGTCTTGACCATCATTTTCCACATTTCTCTTTTTGATAGGTGTTCCAAGTTAATAAATATATATTGACTTCATACTTTTTTTTAATAAGTTTTTCTTACCCCCCCCCCCCCCCCCCCCCCCCCCCCGTAACGTGACGGTGTCCTAACTTTAGGGCCTTTGTCCTCACTTTTGGACACAAGTGTCCTAACTTACAGACTCATGTCGGTGGTCACCCTACAGGAGCACAGAAAAGAAAAGAGAAAAAGAGAGGAAGAAACCAAGAGACTCAGGGGCTCACTGCATAAATATTTTAAAAAAGATTCAGATGATGCAGCAGGTACTAGCAAAGGCAGTGGGGCAGCTGAGCCAGGTAAGACACAGCCAACTTTTTCCAGCCCCGTAAAGTAACCCCAACCAAGGCACGTGCGGCACGCAATTCATGTTACAAACAAGGGGAGAGCAAGTCACACTGAACACCATATCAAATGCACAGGGCATTGAATCATTTCATAACCACAACGGCTTAATAACATTGTGTTTCATATATCTGATTGAAGCTAAGAATATTCACATTAGCCCGCAATCATATCCCACCATTTCTCAAGTGGTGTGTTCTTCTCTGCTTTTCACACTGGACAGTATGCACGCACAGTATACTATGTTCGCCCCCAGCCCTGCCCAAAATCCCCCGTCCATCGCTGCTCCTTCAAGAGCACCCCAATCGCGTGATTATAGTAGACTATCCACGAGTTTAGGAAGGCATTGCGGGGGCTGTTGCATGCAGGCTTGGGGCGTAACGGAATACATTTAATGCCGTTTGGTTAAAGGATGTGTGTGTGGGTTGGCCCCGGGGGGGGCTTGTTAGGGGGGGCCCATTCAGAGCATTTTGTCCCGGGCCCAGCCAAAGCTGTCAGCGGCCCTGGTTACACCACCTGTTGTCATTCTGCAGATCCGGCCCAGATCCAGCATGGTTGCAACATGACTGCATAAATGAAATGACCTCCACCTCATCACTGAGCATGGTGTGCACATGTTTGTTTGATAGCTCTTGTTCAAAATGTAACTGTTTAGTTTTTCTGTGTAGGTATTCTATTTGTTCTACCAATTCTCATTATGCCTTTGTGGTCACTCATGATTTTGGGAACATTAGAGGCAGACGTGTTTGCTTGCTCCGCTCTTGAATGCTGGGTTTTTCTTCTTTTTTGTGTATTTTCTGTTCTTTCTGCAGTGCACAAATGTCATGCACTGCTAACATATAACAGACAGGCACTGCTGGGCATTGCTAACACACAAAGCCATTTGGAATTTACTGGCTTTATACCAGCGGAACTACAACTCATTGTTCGCTCCTGCAACCACCACCACCAGCCCCAGGAAGGCCCTGAAGCACCGGGCCCGAGTGAGCATGCTGACCCCAGGAGAGTGCTCCAGAGTCAGCGATGCAATCGAGGCAAGGGGGGGCTCCATGCTAGGCTAAAAGCTTGTGCTAGCTGACCACCGCTACCCAGCCTCCTGCTAACCAACATATGGTCTCTGGAAAACAAACTGGACGAGTTAAGAGCCAGAATCACAGCTCAGCGGGAAATAAGAGAGTGCTGCACTCTCATTTTCACCGAGACCTGGATCTCAGACAAAATTCCAGAATGTCATTATAGTGCGGACTTTCCATAGCATATAAAATCGCTACATTTCAATTTGTGTAACTGAACTTGTTTCACATCACTGGTCATATAAACCTATGTAAACAGGAAAAATGCGGAAGAGTTTGGTCGCATCTAACTACAGCCCCAAAAAATACCATTGGCCATACTGAGCCTAGCTACATTGCTAACAGGAGTGACAGCACGTCTGACTGACTGGGAGGTCGCGCAAAGCTCGGAGAGGTACAGAGCAGCTCGTCTCAATTCAGATAAGAGCATATTTCATTATGGAAGTACGGTGGACTGTTCCTTTAAGGGTGATTCACTTGGACTGAAGTAGCTTCAGTTAGGGGCTAAATTCTAATCATTTGATCATTTGGGTCGGTCTCATATATATATATATATATATATATATATATATATATATATATATATATATACATATACACACAGAGTATTGGGCAGGGGCTATGGGCAGGTTATGGCATAGCCCAACCCAGCACCCCTGTAAATTTGGCCCTGGTCAGGCTAATATCAATATTCACAAAACAAGCTTAGGGTCATACACCAAGTCAAATACTAATCACACTGGAGTGAGGAAAAATGCTGGGGTGTTCATTCCATCAGTCATGTTAATGATGTCAGCAGACTTGCTGATCACAGAAGATGATGCATCAAGACTCCAGAAACATGCAACACTGGACAAATGCAGATTTTGACCAAAACACCTCACTTGATTTTCCCAAGTTCAACAAGTGACATCAAATCAACATGGCTTCTCACACCATCAACAGAAATCAAAGTAGCATTTTTAAATAGGTTATGCTCTCTATCCTAATATTAGCTTTAGCTCAATTAACATTCAGATATATTAGTAGGTTAAGTTTACAAGACTGACTTTACTGTTCTGTTTTGAGGATGAAAATATATATCACTTAACACAGTTAGCTGGCTAGCTTGTTGCTAACAAAAGATTTACCACTTCCTACTTCTGAGTTAAGTCAAATGCAGCAAAAGAACAGAGAGTCAGAACACAAACCAGAAACAGTTTCTGAAACTCCCCAGACAGGAATCAAACAAGAATCAAAAGTAGCAAACAAACAGAGGTCATTATCCCAAAATTAAACAAACACCTGACTTGGAATTGTCACTAGAATAACTACAGGTGAAACATCTGCAATGTTCTCTTGGAAGTCCAGGGTGTGGGAGAAGCATGGATTGTGTTCAGGAGTGTGTAGTCATGCTGCATTTGTGATGTCTTGAAAGTGGTACTTTCCGAGTTGTAATGATATAATTTTCCACCTTGGCACGTTCACCATGCAAAGTAGGGGGGAAAAATGAACAATTTTGTACTGTACCACAATACAGCAACAACTGGATAATAGCAAACAACATGAGCAACAATCTAGCCAGCTAACATTAGTTAAATGAGTGATCACTCTAATGATGGCTACCTTCTGAAAACAGTGATCAGTATGGTGAATGTTATAGATTTAACCAAGTTCTGTGTCTGTATATCAGTGATCTAAATGCAATGCTGCTGTAAACTAATTTAAGTAAGGGTGACTTTATGCTGTTTGTGGTGGATATGACCACATTGATTTGATGTAACTCCTTAAACAGGGAGAACTGGTAGTTGTGAAGAAGGGGATGTTTTCTGTAATGTTTAGGCCAGAGATATAGTTCCTTTTAACTATGCATTCATATTCACATAATGGCTGCCTCGATTATCCTGTGTCCGTTTGGAGATTTGGTTGTGCACGTCCTCAGACATGAATGCTAATTAACACCATGTTGGAGGAGCAGCAGCTCTCTATTGTCTCTGCCGAGGATGCCGGAGACACCGGGGGAAGCGAGCCGGCGCGCTCATCAGGCTGAGGCAGTGAGGGTTTCGCACTGTGCTCCCATCTATTCACCTGGCTGACATCCACTCTCTGGCCAACAAGATGGACAAACTGCTGCTCCTCAACACAATCAACACAGATTTTAACAGATCTGCTGCCTTGTGCTTCACTGAAACCTGGCTCAGTGAGCACATCCCAGACATCTCCACCTGCCTGGATTTCATCTGCACCAAGTGGACCGCGAAACGGAGCTCACAGGGAAAACAAGGGGAGATGGAGTCTGCTTTTACTTTAATGAAGGTTGGTGTATTGATGTCATGGTTCTAAACAAATCATGCAGTCCTCATCTGGAGACATTATTCATAAACTGCAAACCGTTTTATGCTCCGCGAGAGTTTTCCTCGTTTATTCTGGTTGGAGTCTACATCCCTGCTCAGGCTTGTGTTACTGAGGCATTACAACACCTGGCTGACCAGATAAACAATGTGGAGAAAAAACACCCAGACTCTTTGCTCATTGTTTTGGGGGACTTTAACAAAGCAAACCTCAGCCACGAACTGCCAAAATATAAACAGCACATTAAGTGTCCCACCAGGGACATGAACACTCTGGACCATTGTTACACTGTTTTAAAGGACTTATACCACTCTGTCCCCCGTGCAGCCTTGGGACTATCTGATCACTGCATTGTTCATCTTATCCTGACCTACAGGCAGAAGCTGAAATCTGCTATGCCTGTAGTCAAGATGGTGAGGAGATAGTCCGATGAGGCCAAAGTGGAACTACAAGCCTGCTTTGACTGCACTGATTGGAGTGTTTTTGAGGCTGCATCTTCAGACCTGCATGAACTGACTGATACTGTGACATCTTGCATCAGTTTTTGTGAGGATGTGTGTGTGCCCACCAAGACCTTCCACATATACAACAACAAACAACCCTGGTTCACCACAAAACTCCGGCATCTTCGCCAGGCCAAGGAGGAGGCCTACAGAAGTGGGGACAGAGTCCTGTAGAAACAGGCCAGAAACACACTGACGAAAGAGGTGAAAGCAGCTAAGAGGAGCTATGCTGAAAGGATCAAAAACAGCCTTTCAGCCAACAATCCGGCATCAGTGTGGATAGGCCTGAAGAATATCACCAACTATAGGAGACCATCCCCCAACACTGCAATGAACCATCAACTGGCTGATGAGTTGAATGTGTTCTACTGCAGATTTGACACATTCACACCTCTCCCCCCAGACATTAAAGACCCATTTACACCCCCTGCTATTCTGCCTCCTCTCACCTCTGACCCCACACCAGCACTCAAGATCTGTGAAGAGGATGTTTGTAAGCTTTTTTGCAGACAGAAGATCAGGAAGGCACCTGGCCCAGATGGTGTGTCACCCTCCTGTCTGAAGGTCTGTGCTGATCAGCTGGCCCCCATCTTCACCCAGATCTTCAATAGATCCCTGGAGCTGTGTGAAGTCATGCATCCTGTGTGAAGTTTGAGCATGCTTCAAACACTCCACAATAATCCCAGTTCCCAAGAAAACCACCATCACAGGACTGAATGACTACAGGCCTGTAGCCCTCACATCTGTATTCATGAAGTCCTTCGAGAGACTGGTGTTGTCACATCTGAAGGACATCACAGACCCCCTGCTGAACCCCCTGCAGTTTGCCTACCAGGCAAACAGGTCAGCAGATGATGCAATCAATATGGCACTGCATTACATCCTGCAACACCTTGACTCTGCAGGGACGTACGCCAGGATCCTGTTCGTGGACTTCAGTTTGGCGTTCAACACCATTGTTCCAGACATCCTCCACACCAAGCTCACCCAGCTCACTGTGCCCTCCTCCACCTGTCAGTGGATTATAAACTTCCTGACTGACAGGAAGCAGCAAGTGAGGCTGGTGAGCATCACATCCAGCACCCGGACTATCAGCACTGGCGCCCCCCAGGGGTGTGTGCTCTCCCTACTGCTAGTCTCCCTTTACACCAACAACTGCACCTCAAGAGATCCATCTGTTAAACTCCTGAAATTTGCAGATGACACAACGGTCATCGGCCTCATCCGAGATGGTGACAAGTCTGCATATAGACGGGAGGTTGAATGGCTGGTCTGTTGGTGCGGTCAGAACAATCTGGAGCTGAACACACTCAAAACTGTGGAGATGACAGTGGACTTTAGGAGGAGCCCCCCCACCCTGCCGCCCATCACCATCACCAACAACACTGTGACTGCTGTTGAAACCTTCAGGTTTCTGGGCTCCACAATCTCCCGGGACCTGAAGTGGGAGACCAACACAGTCACCATCATCAAAAAGGCCCAGCAGAGGTTGTACTTTTTGCGCCAGCTCAGGAAGCTCAACCTGTCTAAGGAGCTGCTGACACAATTCTACTCTGCCATCATTCAGTCTGTTCTCTGCTCTTCCATCACTGTTTGGTTTGGATCGGTCACCAAGCAGGACAAGAACAGACTGCAACAGACAATAAGGTCTGCAGAGAAAATTATTGGTGTCAGCCTGCCCTCCATCCAAGACCTGTACCTGTCCAGAGTCAGGAAACGGGCAGGTAACATCTCTGCAGACCTATCACACCCTGGTCACAAATTGTTTAAACTTCTCCCCTCTGGGAGACACTACAGATCACTGTATGCAAAAACAACCAGACACAAGAACAGTTTTTTCCCCTCAGGCTGTCTCTGTGATGAACAGCTAAAACCGGACTCAAATATCAGTAACATCAACTGCACACTCATACCGTCTTTCTGTGCACACATTTATATTTACTAAGTCATTCTTGCACTATGCACCATTTTGGACCAAAAGATTAAAAAAATATATATATATATATATAATCCTTGATATATATATATATATATATATATATATATATATATATATATATATATATATATATCCTTGATATATATATATATATATCCTTGATATATATATATATATATATATATATATATATATATATCCTTGATATATATATATATATATATATATATATATATATATATATATATATATCCTTGATATATATATATATATATATAATATCCTTGTCTATACATATATTTACCCTTCTACATGTACATAGCTTTTTGTTTTGTTTTTTGTCTATGCTTTTTTTATCTGTTTGTACTAAGAGAGCTAAGTGAAACCGGAGTCAAATTCCTCGTGTGTTCACATTACCTAGCAATAAAAGTGATTCTGATGCTCATTATTTTACATCATGCAATTCCATTCTTGCAAATGCAAGTTCTGTATGGTCTGAGTTCTCTGGTGTGTCCTCTTGTGGAATCTTCCAGTAACATACATGGTATGTCAGCAAATGTATGAATAATTACATTCATAATGCAGCCAGTTATTTATGTGAACACAAGGTTAAAAAGCAACTATATCTTCTGACTTACTGGGTGGAGGCCAGGAATTACAAGTTGCAACCTTGCATCAAATGCAGCATTACAATTCCAAGGATGCTGATTGTTGATAAGAGTCTATAATCTGAGACCTCATATCTTCAGATTAAAAATTCACCAGATCGAGCAACATTGTCTAAGTTGGCAGCACTGAGCAGACAGACAGGAGTCACCACATTGTCATTTTTTATGGCGATCAATTTGGAGCTCGACGTGGGCAACAGCACGAGTACTTTATCTCCCAGTGCGAACTCCCCAAGGCACGTGCCCCTGTCGTACAGGCAGATTTGCCGTTCTTGGGCCTACCGCAAATACTCCTGGGTTAGGTGTGTGAGTGTGTGGAGTTTTGCACGCAGGTCGATAACGCATTGAATTGCATTCTTGCTTGTTGAAGGTCCCTCCTCCCAATTTTCCTGCAAAACATCTAGGATGCCACGCGGCTTATGCCCATATAATAATTTGAATGGGGAGAACCCCGTGGAGGCTTGTGGGACCTCTTGCACTGAAAAAAGCAGGGGCTCGAGCCATTTATCCCAGTTATGTGCGTCCTTGCTTACAAATTTTTTAATTATGTTTTTGAGGGTGCGATTAATCCATTCGACTAAGCCGTCCATTTGTGGGTGATAAACGCTGGTGCGGATCAGCTTAATTCCCAATAACCCATACAGTTCGCGCAGTGTGCGTGACATAAATGTAGTGCCTTGATCAGTCAGAATCTCTTTGGGGATTCTAACTCAGGAGATGACGTGGAAGAGTGCTTCTGCAATACTACATGCTGAGATATTGCGAAGAGGCACTGCTTCTGGGTATCGCGTTGCATAGTCCACCAGAACTAAAATAAAGCGATACCCTCGTGTTGACCGATCTAATGGCCCGACGAGATCCATCCCAATTCTTTCGAATGGGCTCTCGATTAATGGCAGAGGGTGCAAAGGCACTTTTGGAATGGCTGCCGGATTTACTAACTGGCATTCGCGGCAAGCCGTACACCACCTACAGACATCACCGCAAATCCCTGGCCAATAGAACCGGGCCATTATTCGGGCTAGTGTCTTATCCTGCCCCAAGTGTCCAGGATTAAAGTGAGCCACCTGGAATACCAATTCCTGGCGGCTCTTTGGGATCAAAAGTTGTGTTATCGGCTCCTTAGTCTGAGTGTCCTGCGTCACTCGGTATAATCTATCTTTCATAATGGAAAAGCAGAGGAAGGACGGGGTGGCGTTTGGCTGGAGCATTTGACCATCGATTACTCTCACTTGGTCAAACGCATGCCACAGAGTCTCGTCTCATGACTACTCTAACGGGAAATCCGTGAGGGATTCCCCGAGAGAGGGAGGAGGAGCCTGCTGCTCCTCACTCTGATGTGGTGATGATGTAGATGGCTCTGTGACAGCTGCTCCCGCCAATGCCACACCGGGACCTCCCCCTGCTGAACTACGGCAGGACCCACTCTTCACTAAATGAGTCATTAATTCCCGAAATCCCGGCCAATCAGTCCCCAAAATTATAGAGTGGGTAAGGCGAGGATTAACCGCCGCCTTTACACTAAATTTCTCCCCTCAAAATAAAATGTGGACCAACACTAAAGGGTAGTTGTGAACATCCCCGTGCACACATAACACCTTCACCAATTATGCTCTCCCCAATGCCTCGTCTTGCACCAGGCTTTAGTGGATTGAGGTCTGATTACAGCCGGAGTCTACCAAAGGCTGATAAGTATCCCCTTGGATACTCACCGGTATGCGATACACTCCAGCCTGATCGACGGCGGTTCCTGGCGCGTTGGGGATCCGGATGACCACGCCCACCTCCATCGCCAAGCACTGATGCTGGAGGTGCCCCAGCTCCCCGCAGCACCAGCAAACCGGCCTGGGCTCTCTCTCTGCACCGGCGTTCTGGAGCTCACTCACCTGAGGGGGGGAGAGACAAACACGGAAGTAGGAAACGGGAGGGCACCGCGGGTGTGGCGGGCCGGCTGGGGTGGAGCCGGCTCCCGCCTCCGTGGTGGGGGAACGGGGCGAGGGCAAGGAACAGAAGGGGAGGGGGAGAGAGAGAGAGAGAGGAGAGGGAAGAACAGGAGACAGGATGTCCTGCTGTGGGAACAGCCGCCAAATGGTCCTCCACCAGCTCAATGGCCCAATCCAGCGATGCCGGGCGGTGGCACTGGACCCACTCCGCGGTTCCTTCGGGGAGTCGGGTGATGAACTGCTCCAGTACCACCAGATCGACAAGTCCCTCGGCGTCGCGGTTGTCAGCCCTCAGCCACCACCAGCAGGCGTCCCAGAGTTGTTGGCCAAACGCAAATGGCCAGCTGACCTCCTCTAGGTGCAGAGCGCGGAAGCGCTGCCTTTGTTGTTCCGGGGTGTGCCCCACACGCTGGAGGACGGCCTGGCACAGGTCTGCATAGACCAGCCGGCTGTCGGCAGGGAGCTGTAGTGCAGCCAGCTGCGCCTCGTCCGTTAGCAGGGGAAGGAGGCGCACCACGCGCTGTTCCACCGGCCACCCCCAGGCCTCTGCTGCCTGCTCAAAGAGCGCGAGGAAGGCCTCAGGGTCCATCTTCGTGCGGGCCCATCTTCGTTAGGGTGAGGTGGGGAGGGCTCACGGCGGTGGAGGTAGTGGACCCCGCCGACACGAGGAGGTGCCAGAACACCTGATGATCTTCCTGCTGCGCCAAACACCAGGGCCTCGAACCTTTGTTCCTGCTCCTTCTGGAGGGCGACCAGTGCCTGGTGCTGGCTCTGTTGGGCCATGGCAAGGGCATGGATCAGATCCTTGAAAGGGAAGGACTCCATGGGGCTGTTCTCCTCTGTGCTCCGGTCCCGGGTTTTGGCACCACTGTAGGAATGAGAGCAGGTGGGTGGAGCACAGAAGTACGGCAGGCCAGAACTGAGTTCCAAAAACTCTTTATTTCTGCACTTTTCAGTGTCTAATTTTCACTCTCCCAGCCACACACGCATACACACACAAGTCATCTGGTTGGGGAGAGAGCTCCCTTCCTCTGCTCTCTCTCTCCTTTTATAGGGTGTGGTCACTGGGGAAGACACACAAACACAAGTTAACTAACATCAGGTGTAGTGATTCTGCCACTTACCTTCCCTGACTCCGCCCTCCGTTCACAGACTGATGCTTGACCACGCCCCCACTGCCACACCCTCCTAAGAAAGTTTTTTTTTATTTATATTGGTATTTCTAACTTTGTTAGAAGAGGTTACATTTTTACCTCCATTTATTTGTTTGTTTGTTGGTTTCCAATATAACCCAAAAGTAGTGAACGAATTTTGATGAAACTTTGAAGAAAGGTGGGCTGGGCATCCAGGCCATCATGAACTACAGGACAACACCACCTGCCTGCGACAATGATGCCTTTGTTCCAGATGCGCTGGACAGCTTTGATGCATGGTTTAAGGCACAGAACAGCATGGCAAAGAGTAAGACCATCCCTCCTCCCAATGACCAGGTACTGTGTCTGTCCATAGCTGATGTGAGGAAAACTCTATGCAGAGCCCTCAGTCAGTCTGGATTGGGAGCAGAACTTCCAGCACCACCATACTGAGCACTAGGGCCCCCCAGGGCTGTGTGCTCAGTCCACTGCTGTTCACTCTGCTAACTCATGACTGTGCAGCAACTCACAGTTCAAATCACATCCTCAAGTTTGCTGATGACATGACTGTGGTGGGTCTTATCAGTAAGAACAGTGAGTCAGCATACAGAGAGGAGATGCAATGGCTATTGGACTGGTGGAGAGTCAACAATCTATCTCTGAATGCGGACAAAGCAAAAGAGATGGTGGTTGACTTCCGAAGAACAAGGAGTGACCACTCTCCACTGTACATCAATGGCTCACTTATGGAGAATGTCAAGAGCACCAAATTCCTTGGTGATCATCTGGCAGACAACTTCACCTGGTTCTTCAACACCAGCTCCATTGCCAAGAAAGCCCAGCAGCACCTCTACTTCTGATGGAGGCTGAGGAAAACCCATCATCCATCCTCACAATATTCTACAGAGGGACTGTTGAGAGCATTCTGAACAGCTGCATCATAGTCTGGTTTGGGAATTGCATCATCTCGGATCACAAGACCCTACAGTGGCTAGTGAGGACAGCTGAGAAGATCATCAGAGTCTCTCTTCCCTCCATCACAGACATTTACATCACACGCTGCATCCGGAAAGCCACCAGCATTGTGGATGACCTCACACACCCCCTCACACAATCTCTTCACCCTCCTGTCATCTGGAAAAAAGGTACCGAAGCATTTGGGCCTTCACAGCCAGACTCTGGTAGCAGTTTCTTCTCACATGCTATCAGACTCCTCAACTCTGAAGGACTGGACTGATTCTCATGGACTATTGAACACACCACTCATACTGCAGTCTTTGCACTGTGGACAATACTGCACTATTGCTTTACAATGTTGCAATGTCTGTCACACAACAAGGTTCACATTTATTTGTTCCCTTTTCATATACTACCTCAATATGCACACTAAACTCTTCACCTGATGTTGCTTGTGTCTGCACTTTATATTGTTTGTGTCGTTGTCAGTTTACTGTCTGTCTGTTGTCTGCAGTGTTGCATTTGTTGCACTCTTGCACTTTGTTGTATTGTAGATTGTAGTCCTGTGGCGTTTAATGTAGCACCATCCTCCTGGAGAAATGCTTCATTTTAACTGTGTACTATACTAACTGCATATGGTTGAAATGACAAATAAAAAAATAATAATAATTAAAAAAACCCTTTAACCTTAACCTAGCCATGGGCCAAGGAACAATCAATTAGATTTTGATGCAAATCTGGATTTGTATGTGGATCCAGATATTTATGCAGATCTAGGATTTTTTTTGTCTTTTCCCAATATAACTCAAAAAGTAGTGAATGAATTTTGATGAAATTTGGTGGACAGTTTTAGTATTTTGATGTTGATAATATGTGGCTTGGTGGTTCTACCATGTGCCCTTCTAGTTATATTTGTGTTGATTTTTTTCTTATGATATAAGATGCAATGTTCTGAGCAAAATACTTTTGTGAGGTAAAGTGCATATTGTGAAGCTTAACGCTAAGGAAAGGTACAGTTGAATTCTCTGGTGCTCCCACAGCATCACTGTAATGTTATGATTCCTTTTTTGTACTCCAGCCATCTTACTTACCCTGGTTGTGAAATGTGGTCAAATATAAGCCTGAACTGCACAACAACATGTATTTATATTTACAGATAATTTTTGGTTAAAAATCCACAAGCTCTCTGCAGCTGGACTTAAACATCTTGCTGAATAACACTGATTCAATACATTGTAGAACCATGAAAGTAGAAAGAAAGCAGGTCTCAAAATAATTTATAATGAATCATATAATGACAGAGGCAAGAAACAGTGAGATTTACTGCCTTCTCCAATAAAGCTAAACGGCCTTTTGATTTCATAAAATCAGTAAAATTTAGTTCCCTCTGAAATTTGGTCATTGTGATATTGTGAAAGCTTCAACTTGTGAAAGCCTCAACATTGTGAAAGCCTCAGCTTGTGTACTAGATCCCTTACCTACACATCTATTCAAACAGATAACACCTGAAGTAATTGAACCACTTCTAAAAATAATAAATTCTTCTCTTAGGATTGGCTATGTACCTAAATCCTTTAAACTAGCAGTTATCAAACCCCTGATTAAAAAAACCTGACCTTGATCCCTGTCAGCTGTCCAATTATCAGCCAATATCAAACCTCCCCTTTATTTCCAAGATCCTTGAAAAAGCTGTGGCACAGCAGTTATGCTTATATTTACATAGGAATAACATCCATGAAATGTATCAGTCAGGATTTAGACCTCATCATAGCACAGAGACAGCTCTGGTTAAAGTAGTAAATGACCTACTGTTGGCATCTGATCAGGGCTGTGTCTCACTGCTTGTGTTGCTTGACCTTAGTGCAGCATTTGATACCATTGATCATTCCATTCTTCTGGATAGATTAGAAAATGTTGTGGGAGTTAAGGGAACGGCCCTCTCCTGGCTCAGGTCTTATTTAACTGATCGCTATCAGTATGTTGATGTAAATGGTGATATTTGACATATTGAGGTAAAGTTTGGTGTTCCACAAGGTTCTGTCTTGGGTCCACTGCTTTTTTCTTTATATATGTTACCTCTGGGTGATATTATTCATAAGCATTGTATTAGTTTCTGCTGTTATGCTGATGACACACAGTTGTATGTTTCTGCAAAACCCGATGAGAGACACCAGCTTAATAGAATTGAGGAATGTGTGAAGGACGTTAGACACTGGATGCTTATTAATTTCATTCTGCTTAACTCTGACAAGACTGAAGTACTTGTACTCAGACCACATGCAGCTAGAAGTAAGTTTTCTGATTACACAGTAACTCTGGATGGCCTTTCTGTTTCTTCACATGCAGCAATAAAAGACCTCGAAGTGATTATTGACCCCAGTCTTTCATTCGAAACTCACATAGATAGCATCGCCTGGATAGCTTTCTTTCATCTCAGAAATATTGCTAAGATAAGAAATTTAATGTTACTACATGATGCGGAAAAACTAGATCATGCTTTCGTTACCTCCAGGTTGGATTATTGTAATGTCTTACTGTCTGGATGTTCCAATAAGTGCATAAACAAGCTCCAGTTAGTTCAAAATGTAGCAGCAAGAGTCCTTACTAGAACTAGAAAATATGACCACATCACCCCTGTCTTATCCACACTGCATTGGCTCCCAATCAAATTTTGTATTGATTATAAAATACTACTATTGACCTTTTAAAGCACTGAATGGTCTCGCACCACAGTACCTGAGCGAACTTCTGGTCCTCTATGACCCACCACACCTACTTAGATCAAAAGGTGCAGGCTATCTGCTGGTACCTCGTATAGTGAAGGCTACATCAGGGGGCAGAGCCTTTTCTTACAAAGCCCCACAGTTATGGAACAGCCTTCCAAGTAGTGTTCGGGAATCAGGCACAGTCTCAGTGTTTAAGTCTAGGCTGAAAACATATCTGTTTAGTCAAGCCTTTTGTTAATGGTGTTTATGAGGTAAAGGTGTAGATCTGGAGGGTCCTCAGACATAGAGTGTTTTGGTAAACTTGGATACTGTATATGGATGCTGTCAGTACCCCACTCGCTTGCTCACTCGAGTTTGTTGATGGTGTAGTGGCTGGCTGCTTTATGTCCCGGGGCTCCCTCATGCCTGTGTTACCTTCTGGCTCTCCCCTTTTAGTTATGCTGTCATAGTTGCCAGAGTCCCTGCTTGTACTCAGTGCAATGTATACTGTTCCTACTTATTCAGGTGACATTGGGCATATCTAACAACCTGTGTTTTTCTCTCACTCTCTCTCTATCTTCCCCCCCCAAATCTGTCTCTCTGAGTTACATGTCGGTCCTGGGATCGAGATGCTGACCTCTCCTCTTCTCGGACCTGCCTGATCCATCCTGATGCCCTGTGTCTGGTTGGAGTCTCATCGCATTGCTCCTGTGGAGGGCGGCCCCATGTGGACAGTTGGGGGTCGCGCCTGGAGGACGCTCTGGACTCTTGCAGTGGTGCTTTTGTGGCTGGGGACTGCAGTTGACTTGCTGACTTTAGGACTGCAGTTGACTTGCTGACTTTGGCACTGCGGTTGTCGTGAATGGTTTTGCACTTCGGTTTCCGTTGGTGGGGGGTTTGTAGCATCAACAAAACTGACTTCATGGTAAAACTATTAATGTTATAGTCATGTTGTCTGTTGTTGCCCAAATGAGGATGGGTTCCCTTTTGAGTCTGGTTCCTCTCAAGGTTTCTTCCTCATGTCATCTGAGAGAGTTTTTCCTTGCCACCATCGCCACAGGCTTGCTCATTGGAAATAGATTAAGGATAAAATTAATTCATATTTTAAGTTATTCAAATTCTGTAAAGCTGCTTTGCGACAATGTTTATTGTTAAAAGCGCTATACAAATAGACTTGTCTTGATACATGTTTATTCCTGTAATATCTCATAAAATATCAGGCCATTCTGTGGCTAGGAAGTTATTTAATTTGAGGGGATTAAAGCAAATAATGTACATGAAATCGCTCGCTTTGTGCAGTCAAGCAGACAGAGGAAGTCCTTGTGCGCATGCGCAGGTTTACCTTCTTCTTCTTCTCTTGGGTTTTACGGCAGCTGGCATCCACAGTGTTGCATTACTGTCATCTACAGGTTTACCTTTGACCGTGCACTGACAGTTACATCATTCTGTCACTAAACAAACAGCTGATCACACTGAGGTGCTCGCTGACCACCGATATTTATTAGTTTGGTTCTGCGTTTCCTTTCCTTTGCAACATAACATCTTTTCTTCTTGCTTCCCGTTACTGTAGTCAGTCTTTCATGTTTCATTCACACACGTCCTTCATTTTTCTCTCCTGTTTCAAATTTGTATCCCACAATGCCTTATGTGAAGAATTGGGTCATGGTGAAGCAGGAAAAAAATAGCAGAGAATTTAGGGTCATGTGGCCCTAAATTCATTAATTGTTCTATTTAAAAAAAAAAAAAAAAACTAATAAAATTGGAAGTCTGTGATTCAAATTCAGTAGCTTTCGGTCCACTAAACAAAAATAATTGGGTGTCAGGGAAAATTCTTTTTATGACCTACACTTGAAAAATCTGAAAGGCAGTCTTCCTTTAATGCTTGCTGTGTACCATTATTCACTCTAGCTCACCACAATTATACTGTAAATTTAAAACTATAAAGTCCAGATGTTCTTGTCACAGATTCACCTGATACAGCCAGACTAACAGCATCACTGATCTCTGAAAATCATTGCTCTGTCCTCTGTAGCTGTAGTCACCACTGTCAGAGTGTCTAACAGACCCGATTATGAATTCATGTATTGTGCTGTCTGTGTGGACTATATCCCCTCCCTCTGTTATTATTCTTATACCATCAGGATGTTCACTGAGTGCCTCCTCCTCCCTGTATATCACATCTGACAATAACTGTCTCTCCAATGCACACGTTTATCAGGTTTTATTTACACCATAGCTTGAGGACTACCTATAAAAGTCTATTGCTAATAAAGTATACATAAGAACTCAATGTGACTCTTTCTTTCTTTCTTTCTTTCTTTCTTTCTTTCTTTCTTTCTTTCTTTCTTTCTTTCTTTCTTTCAAAATTAAGCAATACCCATGTTGCTCAAGTTTTAATTGCTCAAAAGATATTAGTTAAAACCTCGACCAAACCTTTTTAAAGGTTTTCCTCAACACCTCACACACAAAAAAATCCTTGTTGATGTGTTGTTTTACTTTTAACAAAATAGTGAATGTAGGCCAGAGGTAGTCAATTAAAATGTATACATGTCCAAGTTCATAAAAGTCTGGATACGTGACTATCATGAATGATAGCAGACAACTGGCTGACCATTAATGATTAAAGGTGTCATTGCATCATTTTTTCATTAATTGTGTGGTGATCTCTAGTATGAATGAATGCCCTGTGAGCCGGTTTTGGTGAAAAAATGCTGTGGTGCTCCTGTTTCAGCAGGGATGAGAGTTTTCCGCTTTTCAGCGGATTTCTGCTTTTTCTGAGTAAAAATCGACCTTTTTATATTATGCCAAATCCATTGAGATTTTTTTTTTCATTTATTGAGGGGGGTTGGGGCATGTTCCTTCGTGATACTCAAACGTAATTCATTCCTACAACGATGTTACATGTTTACATTTTCGCCATCTTTAGTCTCGCTAAGTCTCATGGTAGAATACATGTTATCTACAATATAATTGGCCAAAACATCAATGGCGAGAGCATGATAGCCAATCATAACAGCTCTTACAAAAGTACCCACATCCGTTCTATTTTATCGAAACTTGCAAGTTGCACATGTTCATCGTCGCTGCTCTTCAAAAATATGTTTCTCTTTCATCTATTGTTTTATCTATCATGTATATGATAGATAGTCAGTAAATCTGAATTAATGCTAACAGTTTTGAAAACTTAAATATTTCAAAAGACTTTTTGAAGAAATCATATGCAATTAATGAGGACATAGGGAGAAAAGGTCAGTCACCCTAAGAAATTTTATTTAATATATGAACATTTTGATAATTAATAGAACTTTAGTTTAATGTGAATTTCGTTTGTCATTTTTGTTGATCATGAATTATAACCATACCCTTGAATGTAGAATATGATTTTATTTTGAATTCAAACAATACTCCTATTGATTTGAAACATATTTTAATGTAAATATATAAAAAAAAGACAACAGATATTTTTTTATCTACTACAGCTCAGATTGCAGGAAAAGTGGTTTGTAAGGCCTTATTTTTCAAAATTTTCCTGGGGGGGAGTATCCCTCCCAGACACCCCCCGTTGGCTTCGGCCGCCTTCGGCGCCCTCGCATACCTTTATCTTGTTTTCTGCTTTTTTGATGACCACCCACTCTCATTCCTGTGTTTCAGGCTGTTATAGTTTGGTGGAGTGGGTGGGGAGAGAACAACAGGATTTCAGCTCTTACTCATGAATATTCATGACATGTAAACATATCGCTTCTGATTGGCTAACAGCACTGTGACGCTCCCTCCAGTGGGTTATGGGCGAGGTCATGACTACTAATTTTCAAAGTGATGCAAGTTCGTAGGGCTTTTTCTGATTCGCTTGTTTTTCCATCTATTTTCTTTCATAGGCTAATACAGGGAATGGGGGTAGAAGAATATTTTCACGTGCAGCATGCATATGCAACTCGGAGTGACCTATGGTATTTCAAAAAGATCAAGTATTAAACGGTTTGTCGTGGAATGACACCTTTAAGATATACAATACCAGTCAAAAGTTTGGACACACCTTCTAATTCAATGGGTTTTTTTCTTTATTTTTATTAATTAAAAGACACTTCATGTCAAAGTAATGATGGATGTTGTTTCTCTTTATGTACTTGAGCAGTTCTTGACATGGATTACTACAGTTGTGGAATCGGGCTATTTACTGTATTTTTATTATTTACTATTTACTGTTTGATCTCAAATGCATTAAGAAGGCAAGGAATTCCATTAATTAACTTTTGATGAGGTACACCTGTTAATTGAAAAGCATTCCAGGTGACTACGTCATGAAGCTGGTTAAGAAGTGCATATCCTGGACCAATTTCGGGTTTTTTTTAATATAATAATAATAATAAGTTCAACTTGTATAGCGCCTTTCAAGAAACCCAACGACGCTTTACAATTATAGACAAAGCAAAAAATAACAATAAAACATCTCATCTCATCTCATTATCTCTAGCCGCTTTATCCTTCTACAGGGTCGCAGGCAAGCTGGAGCCTATCCCAGCTGACTATGGGCGAAAGGCGGGGTACACCCTGGACAAGTCGCCAGGTCATCACAGGGCTGACACATAGACACAGACAACCATTCACACTCACATTCACACCTACGGTCAATTTAGAGTCACCAGTTAACCTAACCTGCATGTCTTTGGACTGTGGGGGAAACCGGAGCACCCGGAGGAAACCCACGCGGACACGGGAAGAACATGCAAACTCCACACAGAAAGGCCCTCGCCGGCCCCGGGGCTCGAACCCAGGACCTTCTTGCTGTGAGGCGACAGCGCTAACCACTACACCACCGTGCCGCCCCACAATAAAACATAATAAATAAATAAATAAAAGTAAAAAGTCCACCAAGTAGGGGTCAAGATGTAATTCCAGTGGTGTAGCAGCCACAGTCCCACCAAAAGGCGCATGAAAACGAGTCCCACATCTCCAGCACAGCCGCCGTGATGCCGTCAGCCACATCACTCGAACACCACGCCGTGGATCCACAAAGCAAGCAGAGAAGCTCCGCCATGCAGAGCACTGGTGTGTCCCACAGCCGCCGCGACGCCACCGAGCAACATAGCTCGGAACATCACGCCAAGCGTTAAAGCGCAGAGCGCTGGACAACCACGAATGTTAAATGAGCAGCAAGCTCACTGCAGTCCACAGCCGGGAGCGCAGGCATCACCCACAGCGAAACAAGGCCTAGAGGGAACCAACGCCCAAAACTGGGTCCGGAGCTACACCACAGCCGGCAGACAAAACACTCAAACAAACATCAAACTACACAAACACACAGAAAAAATAAATAAATAAAATGAAAATTGAAAAAGAAAGAAAATAAAATTAAAAAAAAAGCTCTGGTGAGAAGCGGCAGCCAGAATGCGCACGACGTACTCTCAACCGGAAACGGAAACGAAAAAAAAAGTATGAAAGTATATGAAAGTATGTCCCTTTACACACTCACCCAGAAGGGTAATTTTGCACAAGGCCATCTGTCTACAGCAGAAAACAATAAAATAACAAAATGCGTCTGGAAAAATCCCAAGGGAGTCTAGCGATTTTGCATTGAAATATGGAATTGTCACCTGAGCGCAATGTTACTTCACCTTTGGATGAAGAATATAAGGAGATGTCAGAATTGGGGCTTCATCTGTTTGGATTTGATGATGATTCAAGTAGTGAAGACGACGGAGACAACGCCGGGGATGTAAATAATATGGTCGTTTTCTCATAAACAAACCAGCGCTGACGTAGGATTCAGAAGGAGGCATCCCGCGCATGATGTCATGAAAATCAATGTTTGCCGGGAAATCCAAATGCCAAGTTTTTTCAGAGGCAGACAAATTTGCCTCAAATGGCTTGATTTCAACTGAATTTTCCTGGTATTGTGCAAGGTAAAAAAATTGCACAAAATGCACAATGTGACAGATATTTGACCAAAGTTTAATATAAAATAAGAGAATTACATTGATCTTGCTCCTGAATTTACCCGTGATATGCACTTTAAGGAGGGAGGAGGCCCCAGGGAAGACCCAGGACACGCTGGAGGGACTATGTCTCTCGGCTGGCCTGGGAACGCCTCGGTGTTCTTCCCGAGGAGCTGGCCAAGGTGTCTGGGGAGAGAGAAGTTTGGGCTTCCATGCTCAGACTGCTGCCTCCGCGACCCGGCCCCGGATAAGTGGATGAAGACGAGACGAGACGAGATACACTTTAAGATAACGCCAATAGTGTGCACAACATCATCATGGTAAATGCTGGCTACTTTGAAGAATCTAAAATAGCAAACATGTTTTATTTTTTGAACACTTTTTTTGTTTCCCAGATAATTCCATATATTTTCCATATGTTATTTCATAGTTTTGATGTCTTCAGTATTGTTCTACAATGTAGAAAATAGTCAAAATACAGAAAAATCTATGAACAAGTAAGTACGTCCAAACCTTTGACTGATACTGTATATTACAAGTGTGTTATTTTGGGGATCCATGGCACAGTGGGTAGTATTACTACCTCACAGCTCCAGGATTCGGGCGGCACGGTGGTGTAGTGGTTAGCGCTGTCGCCTCACAGCAAGAAGGTCCTGGGTTCCTGTCCCGGGGCCGGCGAGGGCCTTTCTGTGTGGAGTTTGCATGTTCTCCCCGTGTCCGCGTGGGTTTCCTCCGGGTGCTCCGGTTTCCCCCACAGTCCAAAGACATGCAGGTTAGGTTAACTGGTGACACTAAATTGACCGTAGGTGTGAATGTGAGTGTGAATGGTTGTCTGTGTCTATGTGTCAGCCCTGTGATGACCTGGCGACTTGTCCAGGGTGTACCCCGCCTTTCGCCTGTAGTCAGCTGGGATAGGCTCCAGCTTGCCTGCGACCCTGTAGAAGGATAAAGTGGCTAGAGATAATGAGATGAGATGAGCTCCAGGATTCCAGGTTTGAGCCTCGTGTCAGGTGACTGGCTGTGTGAGGTTTTGCATGTTCTTCCCATAACTGAGGGAAGTTGGTTTGAGTAAAAAATTAGGAAAAAAAAAATCACAAATGCTGCACAACCATATCAGCCACAATACAAATCAAGCATGAACACAAGATAAAGGATAAACTACAGTGTATATAAATCACCTTGAATACGTTCCACTGGTGTAACTGAACTCAGCACTAAAAAGGGAACAGAAGTAAAGAACATGACAAACTTGGAAATGTTTGATTAACAAAAGTAACTTTTTTGCTCAATAAAATCTTTATTTTGCTTTATTGCAGTAAATTACCAAATATGTAGATTATTATTATTATTATTATTATTATTATTATTATAGTAATAATCTTAGCACTGTGACATAAAACCAACAGACTGTTATATTAACATTCAGCACACAATAAACTCATCACTCAGGACATTCAGACTGCAGGTGAACAACTTTATACCCAACCAGTCACTCTAATGAAGACACAAAGAGAACATTTACTTACAGAGCATCACAGGAAGTGGACTGAGCGCCATCCTGTAACTCTAATGACTGACAGTGACAGAGGTGTGTTAAAGCTTACACTTGTGTTTTATTGCTGTCAAATCACACTACTAAAAAAGAAACCAGACAGAAATGAGTGTACAGCATGTGAAATCTTTAACTTCTCTTTTAGTACAGACAGGCACTGAACCTGCTCTTCCTTCCTCTTTATGGAAAACAAATTCAATCACTTGCTATTTCTAGCACCCACATAAAAAATAAGAAAATTGTATGAAGAGGAGCTAGACAGATTTCATCTTAGAGATTATAAAAATATTCTTTTAGTTGACCACAGTGGGGATTATGACTTTTTGTGTGTTTTCCCCCATAGACAGTAAAAGCACAGTGGACGGAGCCACTCCATCAGGTTTGAATGGAGAGAAGTGAAGCCAGATTGGGGCTAATTCTTGGTGAGCCTCTTGCTGACTGTTTACCAGCTGTGCAACAAAAGACTCAATTTTGGTGATGTAAGGCAACGTAAAGCAACGGCCTTATTGTCTATGGTAGTTGTGCCCCAAAAATTATTCTGGTTCACTTTCTGACTTTGAATGCAAGCTTGATATCTTTTTCAGAGTGCAGCAGAATTTGGGAAGTGCAACACAATCCAACAAAATGTCACTGATGGCTGAATAGGTTTTTCAGATTTCTGTGAGAGCTTATGATACAAACAATATGGTTGTGACTGGATTTTGCAGGTTAATGACATCATTTGTAGCATCAAGTCAAGTCAAACACACAGAAAGGCCCAGGACCTTCTTGCTGTGAGGTGACAGTGCTAACCACTACACCACCATCCGTCCCCCCCCCCCCCCCCCCCAAAAAAAAAAAAAAAAATTTAGCAACAACAACAAAAAAAAAAGCTAACTGACTCTCACTCCCCCCATGGGGTGGTGGGGTGTTACACATTCTGAATGCTCAATTACCCCCTTGGTTTTCCCCACAGGCTGAGGAAAGAAGAAGAGGAAACAGTGGTTATATTGGTAGCCAACAGTTGAAAAGTAAAACCAGAATGATTTTCATGCCATCTAGTAGTAACTACAGCACATTTTTAATCCTGACTTTATTCACATTGGAAATGATTAAAAAAAAAAGCTCTTTAAAATACATTTGCTCACCTTTTCAGTTTGCTCATGTACACTGAGAAGTGTGTGTACACACCTATATGTTGAAGCGAAAACAGTCATCATGCACTTAACTTAAAAGAGAGACCCAAGAGAGATTCATTAATGTTTGTTTAATTAATGTTGTATTTTCATTTACGAAGGTATTTTGTGTAATATATCATTTTATTAGCATATGTTGTAATTAAATTATCTGTTTTCAGATGTACAACATACTTTTTATCATTTTAGATAATTTAATATTTTATAGTGAGCATTTCTGCACATCTAATAGTATTTCCACAACAGGTAAATAATAAACTCAGAGTTCTACTCCTTCCTTTTTCCTCTCCTCTGATTTTACAGTCCTGAAATTAGACCTTCAATGGCTGCAGATATGACATTTCGCCTTTAGAGGGCACTCAGTGCTTTAAAACCATGTTGTGGGTAAAAGCATTGAAATGTACAACTTGCAAATTATGTGTTTTTACATGCTTTCATTGGGTTGTTGGTAAGAATTGTTTTTAAACCCTTTGTCACTCTTAAATAGATCATATAATCTTGTATAAAGGACCCACTTTTCCTGAACCACTACTCAGAGCACTGTTAAACAAATTAAAATGTCCTGGGCCACCAAAACGCAGTGTACTCTAAAAAGAAGGTGACTTTGATTTCTAAAATAGAAGCATTTGTCTCTAGCAATGACTTCTTAAAAGTATCCTGTGACAGTATATTGCATAAAACCCCTGATTTTCTTGTGAGTCAATGTTCAGAGTCTTGTTTAAGGTAGTAAACCTTCACTGTTAACAGTATTAGCAGTGCATTAAAACAGAGTGGGTGCACTGAGCTACATCCTGTAGCTAAAAAAAGTTGTTGAAAAAAGTTCAAACTGAAACTGGCATAAATCAAGATGATTCTTAGTAAAACCACAAATGAGGAAGGTCAAAAAGGGACTTTTGCACTGCTTTCTTGGTGACAATGGCATATGGTGTATAAACTGTATGATCACACTGTCATGTGAAGAATTATTATTTTTTAAAGACCTTGCAATGAATGGTAGGAAATTTTCATACACACTGAAGGTCTGGAAATGGGTGATGAAAATACGGTATATCCCACACCTTTGGGCTGAGTTTATGAAACATACACAATACTGGCAGACAGCCAACAAAGTTAACACACACCTTTGGGCTGAGTTTAAAGAATGGCATGCTGAAAAGGATGTAGAATTATGCCTTTGGGCTGTATCTAAGGGACATGCATAAAAGTGGCACACTGCCAGAAGGCATTGGCTATTTACATATAGGGTGGTGCTGTGACAGAGTGGAAAAGTACATCATGTCTATGTAAAAGTGAAAAAAATTGGCTTCTCTGCAGACAAGCATGGCTGTTTATCATCACATAATAAAAAGCCTGAAACTGCAACTCTGTGTCTAATGAGTTTTTGTTGAAGAGTTGGGCTCAGTTTTGACACATACATTGTGATAATAATAGTGCAAGTATCTCACATGGTCATCAGTATTTAAAGAGGTGGATTTTGTCCTGTTTATGGTGTGAAATTGCATCAACTTCAGCTTCACCCAAACATATTCTAAATCAACAGCATTACTGTTCTGTATATTTTGAATATAGGGTGATGTATCACAGAAACACACCTCCTCCTCCTCCCTCAACTTGACTAGAACAGAAGCCAAAATATCAGATTCAGTGTGATCACTGTAGCAGCGGAGGCATGGTCAAGCACTGGTTTGTGAATGGACAGTGAAGCCAGGGAAGGTGAGTGGCAAAATGATCACACCTTTGGTTAATTAATGTGCTGTGTGTGTGTGTGTGTGTGTGTGTTCCCAGTGATGGTGAGCTGATAAAAGGGTGGAGAGGAGAAAAGAGGGAATCTCCAACCAAAGTGTTGGCTGTGTTTATGTGTGTGTGCGCAGACTAGTGAAAATTGTTTTGTCAAATGCTGAAAAGTGATTTTTCTTGACGCAATAAAAGAGAGACTAATCCACAAACCCACCTGCCCTTGTGTTTCAGCATTTTTATTACACTGGTGCTGAAACCTGGGATGCTGAAGTGAACTGCCACCATGGAGTCCTCACCATTTAAAGAACTCATCCATGCCCTTGCTGCCAACCAACAGAACCAGCACCAGGCACGGGTCACGACAACATTGATTCCAAAAAAGTTGGGACAAAGTAGAAATCATAAATACAAATGGAATGCAATGATGTGGAAGTTTCAAAATTCCATATTTTATTCAGAATAGAACATAGATGATATATCAAACGTTTAAACTGAGAAAATGTATCATTTAAAGAGAAAAATTAGGTGATTTTAAATTTCATGACAACAACACCTCAAAAAAGTTGGGACAAGGCCATGTTTACCACTGTGAGACATCCCCTTTTCTCTTTACAACAGTCTGTAAACATCTGGCCACTGAGGAGACAAGTTGCTCAAGTTTAAGGATAAGAATGTTAACCCATTCTTGTCTAATGTAGGATTCTAGTTACTCAACTGTCTTAGGTCTTTTTTGTCATATCTTCCGTTTTATGATGCGCCAAATGTTTTCTATGGGTGAAAGATCTGGACTGCAGGCTGGCCAGTTCAGTACCCGGACCCTTCTTCTACGTAGCCATGATGCTGTAATTGATGCAATATGTGGTTTGGCATTGTCATGTTGGAAAATGCAAGGTCTTCCCTGAAAGAGACGTCGTCTGGATGGGAGCATATGTTGCTCTGGAACCTGGATATACCTTTCAGCATTGATGGTGTCTTTCCAGATGTGTAAGCTGCCCATGCCACACGCACTAATGCAACCCCATACCATCAGAGATGCAGGCTTCTGAACTGAGCACTGATAACAACTTGGGTCGTCCTTCTCCTCTTTAGTCCAAATGACACGGCGCCCCTGATTTCCATAAAGAACTTCAAATGTTGATTCGTCTGACCACAGAACAGTTTTCCACTTTGCCACAGTCCATTTTAAATGAGCCTTGGCCCAGAGAAGACGTCTGCGCTTCTGGATCATGTTTAGATAAGGCTTCTTCTTTGAACTATAGAGTTTAGCTGGCAACGGCGGATGGCACGGTGAATTGTGTTTACAGATAATGTTCTCTGGAAATATTCCTGAGCCCATTTTGTGATTTCCAATACAGAAGCATGCCTGTATGTGATGCAGTGCTGTCTAAGGGCCCGAAGATCACGGGCACCCAGTATGGTTTTCCGGCCTTGACCCTTACGCACAGAGATTCTTCCAGATTCTCTGAATCTTTTGATGATGATATGCACTGTAGATGATGATATGTTCAAACTCTTTGCAATTTTACACTGTCAAACTCCTTTCTGATATTGCTCCACTATTTGTTGGCGCAGAATTAGGGGGATTGGTGATCCTCTTCCCATCTTTACTTCTGAGAGCTGTTGCCACTCCAAGATGCTCTTTTTATACCCAGTCATGTTAATGATCTATTGCCAATTGAACTAATGAGTTGCAATTTGGCCCCTCCTAGAACTGCCACCTTATTGTAATGGAGGGGTTTGTGTGCTTGAATGACCCTAGGAGCTATGTTGTCGGGGGCATTATGCCCCTGTCAGGGTTTCCCAAGGCAGACAGGTCCTAGGTGACAGGCCAGATGAAGAGCAGTTCACCAAAACCCTTATGGAGAAAAAAATCGAGGACCATGACGTCGCCCGGTATGGCGCAGCCGGGGCCCCACCCTGGAGCCAGGCCCGGGGTTGGGGCTCGTATGTGAGCGCTTGGTGGCCAGGCCTTTGCCCATGGGGCCCGGCCGGGCTCAGCCCGAAGAGGTGATGTGGGCCTGACCTCCTGTGGGTTCACCACCCACAGAGGTAGCAGTAGGGGACTGGTGCAGTGTGGATTGGGTGGCAGTCGAAGGCAGGGGCCTCGACAACCTGATCCCCGGACACAGTGGCTAGCTGTTGGGACATGGAATGTCACTTCGCTGGGGGGGAAAGAGCCTGAGCTTGTGCGGGAGGTTGAGAGGTACCAGCTAGAGATAGTCGGGCTCACCTCCATGCACAGCTTGGGCTCTGGAACCCAGCTCCTCGAGAGGGGCTGGACTCTCCACTTCTCTGGAGTCGCCCATGGTGAGCGGCGGCGGGCTGGTGTGGGCTTGCTTATAGCTCCCCAGCTCAGCCGCCATATGTTGGAGTTTACCCCAGTGAACGAGAGGGTTGCCTCTCTGCGCCTTCGGATTGGGGAGAGGGCTCTTGCTGTTGTTTGTGCCTACGGGCCAAATAGCAGTATAGAGTATCCGGCCTTCTTGGAGTCCCTGGGAGAGGTACTGAGGGGTGCTCAGACTGGGGACTCCATTGTGCTACTGGGGGACTTCAATGCTCACCTGGGTGACAACAGTGACACCTGGAGGGGCGTGGTGGGGAGGAACGGCCTCCCTGATCTGAACCCGAGTGGTGTTTTGTTATTGGACTTCTGTACTAGTCACAGTTTGTCCATAACGAACACCATGTTCGAGCATAGGGGTGTCCATAAGTGCACGTGGCACCAGGACATCTTAGGTCGGAGGTCGATGATAGACTTTGTTGTCATTTCATCTGATCTCCGACCCTATGTCTTGGACACTCGGGTGAAGAGAGGGGCGGAGCTGTCAACTGATCACCACCTGGTGGTGAGTTGGATCCGCTGGTGGAGGAGGAAGCTGGACAGACCTGGCAGGCCCAAACATATGGTGAGGGTCTGCTGGGAACGTCTGGCTGAGCACTCTGTCAGGGAGGTCTTTAACTCCCACCTCCGGGAGAGCTTTTCCCAGCTTCCGAGGGAGGCGGGGGACATTGAGTCTGAGTGGACCATGTTCTCTACCTCCATTGTGGATGCAGCTGTTTGGAGCTGTGGCCGCAAGGTCTCTGGTGCCTGTCGTGGCAGCAATCCCCGAACCCGGTGGTGGACACCAGAAGTAAGGGATGCTGTCAAGCTGAAGAAGCAGTCCTATTGGGCCATGTTGACCTCCGGGACTCCTGAGGCAGCTGACGGGTATCGGCAGGCCAGGTGTGCTGCAGCTCGGGTAGCTGCGGAGGCAAAAACTCAGAACTGGGAGGAGTTCGGGGAGGCCATGGAGAAGGACTATCAGTTGGCCTCGAAGAAATTCTGGCAAACCGTCCGGTGCCTCAGGAGGGGGAAGCAGTACTCTGCCAACACTGTTTACAGTGGGGGTGGGGAGCTGTTGACCTCGACTGGGGACATTGTCGGGCGTGGAAGGAATACTTTGAGGATCTCCTCAATCCCACCGTCATGTCTTCCATTGAGGAGACTGAGGCTGATGACTCAGAGGTGGACTCGTCCATTACACAAGCCAAAGTCACTGAGGTGGTTTGCAAGTTCCTCCGTGGCAAGGCACCGGGGGTGGATGAGATCTGCCCTGAGTATCTCAAGTCTCTGGATGTTGTGGGGCTGTCTTGGTTGTCACGCCTCTGCAACATCGCGTGGCGGTCAGGGACAGTGCCTCTGGAGTGGCAGACTGGGGTGGTGGTCCCTCTTTTTAAGAAAGGGGACCAGAGAGTGTGCTCCAATTATAGGGGAATCACACTTCTCAGCCTCCCAGGGAAGGTTTACTCCAGGGTACTGGAGAGGAGAATTCAACCAATAGTCGAACCTCAGATCCAGGAGGAACAATGCGGTTTTCGTCCTGGTTGCGGAACACTGGACCAGCTCTATACCCTTCATAGGGTGCTCGAGGGTTCATTGGAGTTTGCCCAACCAGTCCACATGTGCTTTGTGGATCTGGAGAAGGCATTTGACCGTGTCCCCCGTGGTATTCTGTGGGGGTGCTTCAGGAGTATGGGGTTCGGGGCTCTTTGCTAAGGGCTGTCCGGTCCCTGTATGAATGGAGCAGGAGTCTGGTTCGCATTGCCGGCAGTAAGTCAGACCTGTTCCCAGTGCATGTTGGACTCCGGCAGGGCTGCCCTTTGTCACCGGTTCTGTTCATAATTTTTATGGACAGAATTTCTAGGCGCAGCCAGGGGCCGGAAGGAATCCTGTTTGGGAACCACAGGATTTCATCTCTGCTTTTTGCGGATGATGTTGTCCTGTTGGCTTCTTCAAACCAGGACCTTCAGCATGCACTGGGGCGGTTTGCAGTCGAGTGTGAAGTGGCTGGGATGAGAATCAGCACCTCCAAGTCCGAGGCCATGGTTCTCGACCGGAAAAGGGTGGCTTGCCCTCTCCAGGTTGGTGGAGAAGTCCTGCCTCAAGTGGAGGAGTTTAAGTATCTCGGGATATTGTTCACGAGTGAGGGAAGGATGGAGCGTGAGATCAACAGGCAGATCAGTGCAGTGATGTGGTCGCTTTACCAGTCTGTCGTGGTGAAGAAGGAGCTGAGCCAAAAGGCGAAGCTCTCAATTTACCGGTCGACCTACGTTCCGACTCTCACCTATGGTCATGAACTTTGGGTAATGACTGAAAGAACAAGATCGCGGATACAAGCGGATGAAATGAGTTTCCTTCGCAGGGTGGCTGGGCACTCCCTTAGAGATAGGGTGAGAAGCACAGTCACTCGGGAGGAGCTCGGATTAGAGCCGCTGCTCCTCCACATTGAGAGGAATCAGCTGAGGTGTCTCGGGCATCTTTTTCGGATGCCTCCTGGACGCCTCCCTGGGGAGGTGTTCCAGGCATGTCCCCCGGGGAGAAGGCCCCGGGGAAGACCCAGGACACGCTGGAGGGACTATGTCTCTCGGCTGGCCTGGGAACGCCTCGGTGTTCTTCCCGAGGAGCTGGCCGAGGTGTCTGGGGAAAGGGAAGTTTGGGCTTCCATGATTAGACTGCTGCCTCTGCAACCCGGTCCTGGATAAAGCGGAAGAAGACGAGACGAGATGAGATGAGTTGCAATTTGATCCTCCAGCTGTTCCTTTTTTGTACCTTTAACTTTTCCAGCCTCTTATTGCCCCTGTGCCAACTTTTTTGAGATGTGTTGCTGTCATGAAATTTCAAAATGTCTCACTTTCGACATTTGATATGTTGTCTATGTTCTACTGTGAATACAATATCAGTTTTTGAGATTTGTAAATTATTGCATTCCATTTCTATTTACAATTTGTACTTTGTGCCAACTTTTTTGGAATCAGGGTTGTATGTGCAGCGAGCAGGAGCGGTGCTTTGAGGCCCTGCTGCAGGCCCAACAGGAGGACTGCCAGGCACTCCTGCATCTCATCGTACCTGCAGGGGACCCAGCCACAGAGTCAGCGGGCTTCCCCCATGTCACCCTGATAAAAATGGGGCCACCTGATGACCCCAAGGCTTTCCTAGCAGTCTTTGAGCTGTGGAGGCATAGGGATGACCAGACAAGCAGCAAGCAACTCGCTTATTTTATTTTTTTTTATTTTATTTAATTTTGAGGATAACCCCTTGAGATGTGGCATCTCATTTTCAAGGGGGTCCTTACTGCCGCTCCTCACCGGTGAAGCCCAGCTCATTGCCCAGCAACCGCACACTGTCAACAGGCTGGATTATACCAACCTGAAACACACTATCTTGCAATAAGTAGGCCATGCCCCCGAGCAATAACATCAGCACTTCCATGTGCTGACCCTGGGGGAAGTCACCTGCCCATTCACGTACAGTCAGAAGCTCTGGGACACCTGCTGGTGGTGGTTTGGGGCAGAAGATCACACCGTCGAGGGGGTCATCATCGCAGTCACACTGGAGCACTTCGTAGCTCTGCTACCAAGAGTGCCACCATGTCCAGTGCCACTGCACAGTGTCACTGAATCACACAATTGAGCTGGCTGAGGATCATATGGCAGTGGTTCCAGTGGCAGGTGGACATCCTGCCTCTTCTCTCTCTCGTCCTGCCCCTCCTCCTGTTTTGCCCTTTCCTCCCTTCCCCTCCATATACCACAGAAGTGGGGGCTGACTCTCCCACAGCCAGCTCCCCAAGCCCATGGTTTCTCTCCACCCTCCTCCACTTATGCTTCTGTTTCTTCCCCCCAGGTGAATGATCCTCATGGCACCAGTGCAGAGGTGAGGCCTGGGCTAGTGTGCTGGCATTGACCAGTGCCTTGCAGTGGAGGTGGGGGCAGTGGTCCGGATCCTTGACACACCAGAGACTGCCCCCAAACAAGCTGGAACATACCACATACCCATGAGTATCCAAGGGGGTACCTATCATGCTTTGGTGGACTCAGACTGTAATAATACATCAATCCACCAAAGGTTGGTTAAATATGAGGCATTGGATACAGCACATTTTGTGAAGGTTTGGTGTGTGCATGGGGATATTCAAAAGTGCCCACAGATACTGGTAAAAATCCAAATTTAGGGAATAGATTATAGTGTTGAGGCAGCAGTTAGCCCACGCCTCACCCACCCATGAATTCTGGGGACAGATTTGCCAGGGTTGAGGAGCTTAAAAGAAGGAGTGGTGGAGGGTAGGTCCTGCAGTAGCACGTTCTGAGGGGATTGCAATGTGACTATGTGTGGCGAAGCCGTCCCAGAGCCGTCTATGTCAGCCATGCATCATAGCAACATGGAGAGCAGGGAGCTCACCGCCACTTCCCTTTCTCTCTGGGATTCCCAAGCAGATTTTCCTCTGGAGCAGGTGCATGATATGACTCTGTGGCACGCATTTGACCAAGTGAAAGTTGCCAGTGGTCAGAATCTTCCAAACATTGCACTCTCCCACCTGTACTTTTCCCTTATTAGGGACAGGCTGTATCGAGTGACTTAGGACACTCAGACTGGAGAGCAGATAATGCAGTTGTGAATATAAAAAAGCTGCAGGGAACCTGTAGTCCACATGGCTCATTATAATCCAATGGCCAGACATTTAGGGAAAGACAAAACACTAACCCAATCCATAGCCAATTTTTTACTGGCCAAGGATTCATGGGGATGTCTGAAGGTGGTGTGCAGCATGTCACAAGTGCCAACTTGTAAATCCAATGGCTTCTCCTAAAGCACCATTGTGCCTGCTTCCCCTAATTGAGACCCCCTTTGAAAGAATTGGGATGGGTCTTGTTGGGCCACTAGTTCAGACTGCACAAGGGCATCACTTTATTTTAGTCCTTGTGGACTATGCAATGCAGTACCCTGAAGCAGTGCTGCGGCATAATGTTTCTGCATGCAGTATTGCAGAGGCTACCTCAAAAGTAGCCAAACATACATTTATACAAATTAATTTACCTGTAAAAGTCCCTTTCTTACATAAAAACAATTCCAACACAATTGCTGCAAAGGGACAAAACAAATGATCAGAGACACAGGACAGCAGGGCAATGCCTCCTCACCACCAGAGGGCACTATCATCTCAGTATTAGCTGAGCTCTAACACACCACCTCCAGATCACTTCCTCATTGTAGATTACATTCGACCAGCACCAGTGGCGGATTTAGCAAATTGGGGGCCCCCTCATCTGATCCGAAACAAAAACAAAACAATGTACCGACTGCATGGTGGATAGGCAGGTAAAGCTAATCTATAGGGAAGTAAAGGTTGGAGAGGAGAAAAAAACATTCCCCTTTAAACCCTGCATACACTTCTTTACTCCAAAATGAAGATGGAAAGCAGAGAACACACAAAGTGTAGCACTACACAAACTAATAGTCATGATGGAACCCAACAGAGAACAAGATTTCAGATAACATCTGTCTTTGCTAAAATGCCAGGAAAACCAGCACTGTTTATTTTTTTTAAAGATCAGAACATTTCAAACATTCTATAAATAAAACTATGTACATGATTGTGTGTGTTTGTGTGTGCGTGAGTGTTTCTCTGTGTGTGTCAGTGTGTGAGAGTGAGTGTGAGTGAGTGAGTCAGTGAGTGTTTGTGTATGTGTGTGTGTGAGTGAGTGAGGGGAGGTAAGAAGTGTGGACTGAGGGGAGATGAGGTGGCATTTGGCTCTAAGCAACTCCATATCCATGTGAATGTATGTGTCAGTGAGTGAGTGAGAGAGAATGAGACAGTGTGAGAGAGAGAGTGTGTTCTGTGTGTGTGAGACAGAGAGGGTGAGTGAATGAATGAGAGCGTCTATGAGAGAGAAAAGAGAGATTGTTCTCCACATCACAGAGTCCTACTTGTTGATGTCTTCTCACAGGTCTTCACACGTACATGATGCACAGCCAGATGTAGGAAAATGTAAAATAATAATAATAAAAAAAACATTGTCACCAACTAACAATATGGTCATCATCATCGGTGTCAAAATGGCCATCACTGGATAACTCTTCCATCTCATTTGTGTCAACGTTGACACTGTCGGTGATGGAAGGTGGCAACAATGTGTCTTGCTTGATGTTATCCTCCTCAGCTAGTGCCACTTCACAGCAGCTAGCTGCTGCCGCTGTACCGGCATCATGTTCAACATTTTGAATGACGTTGACGTTGTTGTCGCGGTCTCTATTGCTAACAGTAGTTGTAAAAAAGTTTCCCAACTTAGGCAGCATTGTCACATATTTCTCAGCGTCTTTTCCCTTTTTTTTTTTGATCCGCTTGGGTAACTCCTTTTCATTTTCGCGTTGTTCAGACTCCGGTCACTCTGTGTTTACCTTTCGTGCTGCGCTGCGCAGCGTTATGGACTAGTCCATTTCATTGTGAAAGCATGGGGTGTATGTGTAGGGACAGATAACCATGAACTGGACATTTTAACTACTACTTCAATGTATTTCTTAGGAATATTAGTAAAATGTACCATACTTTTGAAGTGTTCATGAATCATGATAAGGGGCTTTTTCTTTTTTGAGGTTGGTTGGGGGCCCCCCTACTACGACCGCTGGTGGGGGGCCCCAAGCAGCCGCCTACCTATGCCTCTATGGTAAGACCGCGCCTGACCAGCACATACATTTACACAGTGCAAAGTTCAGAGCCATGTTTAGTTTGTGATTGCCATTGCTGTGTTTAGACCCTTTGCTTTTGATGACTCTTTTGGATTTTCCCTCTGGTCTTATATTGTACTTTACTGTGTCGGACTCTTACCTGTTTTCCAGCTCTGCTATTTGTATTGTGTTTAATAACAGTCTAACATCATGACATCATCTGTGACTGTGTGGTTCTCTGAATATCCATATCTGTGTTTGTATTAGTGTTTAAACCTGAAGTATTTATGGGTCTGTCTTTCTGAAAAGTTTTCTGAAAACAAACAAACAAAACAACCCCAGAATCTTGTGCCTCTTGTTAACATCTTTGTATCTGTTAAGAACAAATGATCAGGGGTGGGTTTTCCAGTAATGTTGCCTTTTAGAGCTAAAGAGCGTGTTGAGAGACTGAACTCACTTGTAAGAAGGAATCTGAAGAGCATCTTTGTAATGCGCATCCCTGATATAGGCATTAGTAGTTGCTAAATCCAGTCGATAAGGTCACATAGCATTAGTTTTTAACCAAAATCTAATGAAATATAAAGTGTTTAAAATCAGAGAATATATAGTATCATCTGGAAGCATTACATATATAATCTCATCATCTCTAGCCACTTTATCCTGTTCTACAGGGTCGCAGGCAAGCTGGAGCCTATCCCAGCTGACTACGGGCAAAAGGCGGGGTACACCCTGGACAAGTCGCCAGGTCATCACAGGGCTGACATATAGACACAGACAACCATTTACACCAGGGGTCACCAAACTTTTTTCTCTGGGGGCCACATTGTCGTTCCTGACTGTGATGGGGGGCCCGGGTCGGGTCAGCTATATAACAGAATTGTATGACCCAGACAAATATGACCACCAGCAGGCCTCATTGTGTAGTAGAGATTACTGGCCTGGCACAGCCATCCCCACTACTATATCCACACTACTATATCAACACTTGATTCCTGGCACATATTTGTTTATCTTTACTAGTGGTTTGCAAAAGTAGTAATCGAGTCTTCACACTTTGTTTTAATTTGAAATACCACAGATATTCCATTTATTTATTTTCTAATAAAAATAACATCAAAGCTGTCAAGGTAAGAAACATCTGCCTAGTTGAGGAGACTGACACTGGCAAAGGTGAGTGGAAAATTATAAATTGTAGGTAGGCCTGTTGATATTATTAATAATATTAATAATAATTGTGTGCAGCACTTAATAAAGGTCAAATAAATAGGCCTATAAAATAAATACATTTAAAAAAAACCAGTGAAATTATAATAATATGACCAATAGATCACAGCAGTTGTGCTGTGTCCTGCACGTCATTGCTCTCATCCATGGCCAAAGCAAAAAAACTCAAATTCTGACGCTTTCTCATTCAGCTGGTCATACACGTTGTCCCCCAAATCTTCGGTTCGCCTGGTCATAGTAGGTGGGGAGAGACTCACTGCGTTGAGCGCATCCTTCTTGTCGGGACACACCTCCTTGGCCACAGCAAGCATGCATACTTTAACAAAGTCCCCATCAGTAAACAGCTTTCCATGGGTAGCTAGTAGGTGAGCTACTTTATAGCTAGCTCGGACAGCAGCCTGGTTGATCTGGGTGTGGCAGTGGGGGCATGGTCAAGCTTTGGTCTGTAACCGGAGGGCGGAGTCAGGGAAGGTAAGTGGCAGAATCACTACACCTGATGTGAATTAACCTGTGTTTGTGTGTCTTCCCAGCAACCACGTCCTATATAAGGAGAGAGAAGGCAGAGGAAGGGAGCTCTCCCGAACCAGATGGCTTATGTGTGTGTGCATGCGTGTGGCTAGGAGAGTGCACGTGTGTGTCACTGAAAAGTGCAAAAATAAAGAGTTTTTGGAACTTAGTTCTGGCCTGCCGCCCTTCTGTGCTCCACCCACCCGCTCTGACTTCTACAGTAGTGCTGAAACCTGGGATCCGAGCACAGACGAGAACAGCCCCATGGAGTCCTCCCCCTTTGCGGACCTGATCCATGCCCTCACCACGGCCCAACAGAGCCAGCACCAGGCGCTGCTTGCCCTCCGAAAGGAGCAAGAACAACAGTTCGAGGCCCTGGTGCTGGCGCAACAGGAAGATCGTCAGGCGCTCTGGCACCTCCTCGCGTCGGCGGGGTCCACCGCAAAGATGGACACAAACATTTGCAGCTGTCGCGTTTGTCTCGGCTTCAGCCTTTATTTCACTCAAGTTAGTATGACTTCTGGAACAAAACTAAATAGATACTCTTGTCAAAAGATAATTTGTCATTATTTTTTACATTTACAAGTCAAAATATTCTGTTAATAGCAAACATTTCTTAAATCTCTTTAAAAATGCTACTAGCCTCAATCACATATGCTATAACAAATAACTGACACATACATCACAAAAACATAACGGCAAAAACAATATATCATTTAATTCTCATGTCAGAAAAAAAAAGGACTTGGACCAGGAGATGCTGCTGAGGAGGAGGCTTGCTTTCTTTTTTAGATCCCAAAGTTTCACCCTCAGGTTCCAGAAGCATTCGTGCTCTGTATGTGAATTAGATCAAACAATAAGTTAGACAATCTCTATCGCAAATTAAAAAAAAAAGAGCTGTCCACCACTTTTACCTTGATGCAAGAGAGCTAACATTATTCCTACATAGCTAGTGATAACTTTCAGCTAAGTATGTTTGCAAAAACCACTGCTAGTTAGCTAAATCCCATTCAGTTTCTATGGATCGGTGATTAGGTAACCACAGTTTACACTTAGGTCTTGTCTCTCTTTTTCTTTGCTCCACTGCCGTTGAGACGCTGCCATCTTTGTTGAAAATTTCAGAAGCTCTCAGGTGGTCGTGTGATTCACTGCTAGCACTCTGATTGGATGATCTTAAAGTTGCCCGAAATTATCAAAATTGTTCAGATAGAAATTATGTTGCCCAATCTCAGTGGGAAAGGTGTCGGTCTCCCTGGCAACAGATTTGCTCTTATCTGATTGGTTGTTACCAATTGTCTGTTGCCCTAATTAGTTGCTCGGTGTCTCACCTGGTTGCCTGTTGCTGGGAACACTGCCCAAAAAGTTGCCCCATGTATCATCACCTGAAGAGATGCTCCTTTGTATAAGTCTGATGGCCATGTTGAACTTGGAGGAACTCATAGTTGAGAATTCACAACCAGGAATTTCAAGTTGAGGGGATGTTTTATGACCTGTAGGCTAATGCAGCAGATCTGAAATAGCCACTCTGAACAGAAACACATCTCACAACACACACACACACACACACACACACACACACACACACACACACACACACACACACAAAAACAAAACAAAACAAAACAAAAAAACTGTGAAAACTTTTGGCAGATGGGCCACAACAGCAGAAGATCAGTCCTGTCAGCCAAGAAAAGGAATCTGACCCTAGAGTGGGCACAGGCCCACCCAAACTGGGTGTTTGGAAATTGGACTCCTGATTTTTGCTGCATGATGCAGATAGTAGGTTCAGAATTTGGCCTCAACAACATGAATCCATGCAACATGCAAATATTTTCAGTTTGGACAACTTTTGGCTTTAAAACAAAACAATAAGTGTCAGTGGGGTTACAGTTGAAAAGTTATGTCAGTTATTGCTTTAACAAAACCATCTTCACACCTCCCCCCTGCTGAACTGATGTCACTGAATTAAAAAAAAAGAAGAAGAAGAAGCAAAACCACAACTGTCAACTTGTGTCTGTTCTCTGAAATGGTCACTGCCTTGTGTGTGTGTGTGTGTGTGTGTGTGTGTGTGTGTGTGTGTGTGTGTGTGTGTGTGTGTGAACAAGGCTTATGAGATGTTTATTTCTGCATAACTGCTTTTGTAGTTTTACACAAATAAGTAAAGAATGATTGATTATTATTCAAACACACACACACACACACACACACACTAGTGTGTATTATAGTGAACTTGCTGTAGTAAGGTATTTCCCTGCTCAGGAACACAAACGGAACTTTGGTATTGAGTTATAAGGCATTTTCTCAGTAAGTCCAGTAAATGCAAACATGGTTTTGTTAAAGCTTCTCTGTTCACAGTAAAGTCCACCAGTTACAAAGTTAAAAGTTAGTTCTTGCTTTCACACGTCCACTTTCACACCTCCCTCCTTCTTCACAGCTGAATTTGCACCTTGATATTAAAATAGAAAATAAACCACATCCTTGAACTGGTTTCTGCTCTCAGGCCTCTCACACGGTCACTGCCCTGTGTGTGTACAGGACTAATGAGAAATGTTTGTTTCTGCTCTTATTTTCTATTAATTTTCACAGAAAGGTAAATAATGATTAGTGATTATTGGGGGGAAAAAGTTCTGTGCATTAGTGTGTATTATAATGAACTTCCTGTGGTAAGATGTTCCCCTGCACAGACCATAATAGGAACAAAAATGGAAACTAGGCATTTAGTTCTACTGCATTTTCTCAGTAAGTCTAGTTAATGCTAACATGATTTTGTTAAAACCTTTCTGTGCACAAGAAAGACCACCAGAGTCTCACCACAGCAGCTAAAGACATCAGTTCATCACAACCATGACTTCCACTGATGAAAGTACACACACCATCCAGTCATTTTCTTTTAGGAGATCAAATAATCATGAGAGGTTGTCACTGAACAGCAGATGACAGCAGGACACAGAAGATCAGGAACAGATTCCAACAATACAGACTCGTTTACACTCATTAGATTATTTAAACCCTGTGTTTTAAACTTGGTCTACTTGTACTCTTACCTGTTGATCTATCATCATTACTGAGAGTAGTTACACATCAAACTAAACCCTTCTCATAAGAGATATGGATACACTGATCCACCTGAGCAGTCATGCTGAAGTACACACAATGTCCTAATGACACAATAAACTCATCACTCAGGACATTCAGACTGTAGATGAAGAACTTTATACCCCACCACTCACTCTAATGAAGACACAAAGAGAACATTTGTGACCCCTCACCGAATCCAGGGACACATGTCAGCTGAAACGAATCCGAGATAATCGCAAAAGAAGCATTTTTTTTTCGAAAATTGTGATTTTTGTTTTTTTCCATCATGTGCAAGTTGAGATCTTGAAGAATGCAATCAGTATTTCAGATAATAGATTGTTTTGTTGGAAAAGCATACATTTTTTGTTGCAAATTGTCTCGTTTTTGTCAGGACTGTAGCCTGCTGGGGGGTGTGGGTAAATTACCATATGGGCCATTCACATGATGATTTAAGTCTTTTGTTTTTTTTTTCCGCGAATCAGCTGTATGATATGGGCTGAGCGCATGGCTACTTAACTGCATACAGGTGTGTGATTTCACTATGGAATGAGTTACTAAACAGAGCGCAGAGGAGCTGACACACCACGAAGCAAACAGACACACGGTATTTACATTGGAGATAAGCATTTCTAGCAAAAAAAAAACGCAACCTCGTTTTCCAGATTGAATGGAATACTTGAATGATCGGCTGATACATGGACCGTTCTAGGACTACATTCCATCGGAGGCATTGGTGTGTGCAAGGCACCGTTTCTCTTTCTGATGGGGTAAGTTTATTAATCTAAGGCTGTGTGGTTATTTTTGCATGTAACGGAGAGTGTTGTGGTTTGGTTAAGCCTAGATCACAACCGGACGTACGATTTTTTGGCCGTGTGATTTTTGGCGTTTCCCAAATCGCTGCGTTTTTTTTTTTGTTCACAGAGAAAGACGCGCGTTGGCCGTAAGTTTGTCTTGCAACCTGAAAAAAACGTAAGCGCCCGTAGAGTTTGTTTGACATGACAAAGAACCTCTGCGGCTGGTCTGTGGCTTGAAAATCAGCACATCACGCGCGCTCTCGTGCATTTCATGCACGCTCTCAGTGTGATCGCGTTTTTTGCATGTAGACCGGCTGTAGGAGCGCGTACCGTACGGCCGGTTGTGACCGAGGCTTTACATGAAACTAGTGTTGTGTTAGTTGTGTCATCATCGTGCTATCTTTCTTTCTTACGGTGTGAGTAATTTTTCAACCACAAAACGTTAAAGTATACTTTAGGACTTATTTTTGTACTTCATAATTGTGTTGGGCATACTTTGCATGGAAGGAAAATTGACGTGGTGATCTTTGTTTACATGAAAGTAGTATCGTGCTAGCTAGTAGGAGGTAGAGCTTTCCTTAATGTCATGCAAATGAGCACCATTATGTGCCCGCCCTGCACCCAGAGTAACTGAGAAAGAAAACTTTTCTCCCTTTCCTGTTTTAAGAGGTATACACTTTCAAAAGGCCACACATTCTTCAAATATTGTCAGATCTCCACATGGAAGGCATCATTGGAAAGCTTAGAAACTGTACTTTCTGAATCTGTCAATAACTCAAAATGCCCCCGGGCAGACATGTGTCCCTGGATTCTGTGATCTGCCACATTTACTCACAGAACATCACAGGGAGTGGACTGAGCTCCATCCTGTGACTCTAATGACTGACTGACAGAGCAGTGGTGTGTTAAAGCCTTACCACTTCCTGTGACAGACAGACAGAGAGAGAGAGAGAGAGAGAGAGAGAGAGTATGTATGTCAGTTTGATATATTAGAGTTGACACAGACATGGTTGCTCCTCTCCCTTTATTTTTGACATTAAGCCTGTTTTAAGGCTAACACTGTAAAATCCATTGTTTCATTTTGCTGGAATTAAAATAATTTGTACTCAAGAATAACACACTGAATAGCAGTGCTGTAAATAGGCAAAATATTAAATATTTATCATATTCACACTGTCCACTTTATTAGGAACACCTATGCACCTGCTGATTCATGCAGTTATCCAATCAGCCAATTATGTGGCAGCAACACAATGCATTAACTCATGGAGTGATAGAACATTTCCCGGAAGTCGTTTTTTTTTTTCATTTGCATTAAAGAAGCTATCGCTCCTGTGAAGGATGGCCCCATGAGGACAGTTGAGGGTTATAGCTGGAGGACGCTCTGGACTCTTATAGTAATGCTTTTATGGCTGAGGACCACAGTTGACTTGCTAACTTTAGGACTGCAGTTGTCATGAACAGTTTTGCACTCAAGTTTCCATCAATGAAGAGTTATAACATCAACGAAACTGTCTTAATGTTAAAACTGTTAATGTTATAGTCATGCTGTCTGTTGTTGCCCAAATGAGGATGGGTTCCCTTTTGAGTCTGGTTCCTCTCGAGGTTTCTTCCTCATGTCGTCTGAGGGAGTTTTTCCTTGCCACCGTCGCCACAGGCTTGCTCATTGGGGATAGATTAAGGATAAAATTAGCTCATGTTTTAAGCCGTTCAAACTCTGTAAATCTGCTTTGCGACAATGTTTATTGTTAAAAGCGCTATACAAATGACTTGACTAGAGGTCATCTGCTAAGGTATATGTCTGCAAAAATACTACACGGGACTGATCACTCTCTCCCTCGCTCTCACTGTTTCCCACTCGCACATTTCACTTGCGAGTGGGAGGAGCTACCAGAACCAGCAGCAGCGCGAGTGAGTGACTGTAGCTCATTATAATGGCCAGTTTAATCCTGCATCTAAACCTGTGGATTTAAAGACCATGGCGTTATTTTCGTACCTCGTTCCTGTGTGCAGTGGGACTTTCATTTCAAGCTGCTCATAGTGCTGAATACAGATGTGTTAAAGCACTTCAGGAATACTCTTAGTGAGAATTCACTTGGTTTATCGTTGAATAATATATGCTGAAGTAAAATATAAGGAACTTTGTTTCAAAACAACATTCTATCTGTTGTTTTCCGTTTATTATTCCTACAGTGAAATATGGAGCTCATGTAACCCAGTGACAAAGGGTTAAAAATGTTAATGATGTCTCATCTCATCTCATTATCTCTAGCCGCTTTATCCTTCTACAGGGTCGCAGGCAAGCTGGAGCCTATCCCAGCTGACTACGGGCGAAAGGCGGGGTACACCCTGGACAAGTCGCCAGGTCATCACAGGGCTGACACATAGACACAGACAACCATTCACACTCACATTCACACCTACGGTCAATTTAGAGTCACCAGTTAACCTAACCTGCATGTCTTTGGACTGTGGGGGAAACCGGAGCATCCGGAGGAAACCCACGCGGACACGGGGAGAACATGCAAACTCCGCACAGAAAGGCCCTCGCCGGCCATGGGGCTCGAACCCAGGACCTTCTTGCTGTGAGGCGACAGCGCTAACCACTACACCACCGTGCCGCCCCATGTTAATGATGTATTAATATAATGTTCCTGTTTTCTGTGTCGAACAATAAGAGAGATAATCAGCCAAATAGTTTTACTGTTTTTTCATCTGACCCAACAGATCAGCCACTCAGAGCGCATAGTTGGTCAGGTCCTGCCTTAATTGAACATGATTAACAGGTCATGACGCATCTGCGTGATCAGATCTGTGTGTGAGACAGAGAGATGATGTGCTTGTGATGAGAGTTAAAAGTAAAGGTTAAAAAAAAGTATTTCCAAGCTGATTAGTCAAAACAGCAGATCACTGACATGTGTCGAGGTGACCTGGAGTTTGGAAAGTCCTGTTTTTCCCTCTCCATCTATTTCAGTAAACTAGTAATATTTTGCTAATTGTGTGTGTGGCCCTGTATGACCTGCATGTAACTGAGTTTGGTGGAAGCAGGGTCCAGAGCCAAAGTTACTGATTTCTGAGGTGGTTTGAAGCAGTAATATTAATGCTACTGATATAGTTACAGTCCATAGTACAAAATTTGAGGGAGATATTAAATTGCTATGTTTATTGCGGCTACCAGATCCAACTAACCAAATGTTCAGAAGCCGCGGTGGGCTAAGCAAGGGAAACAATTGTCTTACGTGCACTGAATGATCCAATGTCCACACGATTACTCCCGTTTCTGTAGTTTATTGCTCTCCATTTCATTTAGACTCCAGTAGTCTTTCCACGTGCAAGGCAGAGCAAAAACAATCAAACAAACAGAAGTTTTAGGTGAGTCCATGCGATGTGCTATGTGCGGTACACAAAAGATAGCCTTACTGTGGAAAATGTGTTATTAGGGATGCATCAATTGTGAAATGCTTGATCAATACTGGTATTTAAAATAATAATTTGACCGATATGAATGTTTGGCTGACACCGGTGTGCATCCCTAGTTGTTAATACTAAAGGTACCTTCATCAGTGAGCACTGGAAATATCAGCAGAGCCATACCATATGGAACATGTAATCTGGCATGTATACTTCCAATTTTTTGTAATATTTGAGTGAGGTAAAGCTTAATGCTACTGTCACAGTAGCTATGCTATTAGTTTTGTTTAATCAGTACTATAGTGTACAAATGTATGCTAGAAGTATATAATACACTTTAATACACACTTTAAAAAGATGCCAGAACAAGTGAACCAAGGAGAGAAAGATGAAGTGAAACCTGGGAAGAGAGAGAGTTTTGACAGAGGAAGAAAAGGAAAAAAGCGGTGAAAGGCCAAGAAATCTTTCACAAGAAAAGCCACAAGCTGAAAGAGAAAGAAAACAGGTAAAAAATGAATGAATAGAAATGATGAGTTGTAGGAATTTAATTCTAAATAGTGATGTTGCCGTGGACTTTGGTGAAATGGTGCTCCACATTACATCTTTTACTGACGGGCACGCTGGCACCGCAGATCAGACACACGCTTGTTTTTGTTGTTAGTTTGCACTTTTTGTTTACAAAGGTCCTAACTGGTAGTTTGTTTTCCCTGTCTGAGCCTAATGTTTAATATCTTTTAAGGGCAATTTTGTTACAGAGACTTAATAATCCATTTTATTTATTGTTTTGGTTGTGTTTGATTTTTATTCAAGTGCAGTTTTTTGTTAAGTCCTTGCCGTAAGCCAGACTACATTAGGCTATTCTTATGTTAACAAGTCCATTTTATTTAGGCCTATTTTTGGTTGTCTTGCAGTTCCTGTGTTAAATGTTCTTTAGAAAGTAAAGTTTATTGATCTTTGAAAGGGTGTATTTGCATTATTATTCCATTATCATTATATTAGTTGAAAATGGTCTTAAAATGTCAATATTATCGGTTATCGCAATAATTTCTTGGTCAATTAATCGTCCAGCAAAATCTGTTATCGTTACAGGCCTATTTGGACCAACAGGAATGGCTGACATGCCCTTGAGCAAGACACCAAACCCCCAACTGCTCCTCAGGCTGCTCTGGGTATGTTGTAAGTCACTATGGATAAGAGCATCTGCAAAATTATTGGAATGTAATTATGAAGTATATTTAACAAGATAAACATGGCCAATGAATAGTCAGAGATAAACAAGTACCTTCATCAACAATCTTGATTTAAATACACACGTAGAGATTGCAAAGATTGAAACGGGGTTCTCCACGAGGGGTTTTAGAGGGGCAGGCCGCCCCCCCCTTTCTGTGATTCCCACCCCCATTTAATTTCTGCCACCCCTTTACAAAAGGAAGAGACGTCCCTTTGTTTTCTTTGTGACAGATAGCCTTTCTCTGTTGGAGTACCGGCAATGCGACAACACCCGAGTGTGAAACTCATTTACCAGCAATTAGTTTAGTCAGTCTGACGATTATAGTCTAAGAAAAGCATTTCACACTTCGCCGTTTTTGACACATTGTTCTTGCGCTGGGAGATAACACGCCTTTATAATAACGTGTGAATCGACACTAGGGCTGAACGATCTATCGTTTTCGACTGAAAATCGCGATTTCAGACAACACAATTTTGGGATCGTCAAAGCTGCGGTTTTTCTCAGTGCTCCTAAACTGACCCATGTTTTGTTTCATCAATAAATTGTCCATTTTTTACAGTACAGACAAAAAAAATTACATCACTGTGTTCAAGAAAGCCTTATGGCGCTCAATGTGAAAGAATTTTGTGAATATCTCCTTCCGTTTTCGTGTAAATCCCCGTTGTTTGGAGGGAGCACTCTGAGGAAAAAGTGCGCTTTCTGTGTGCTACTCTGTCTCTGCACTCAGCGCGCGGGTGGGGGAGGGGATGCTCGCTCTCTCTCTCTCTCTCTCTCTCTCTCACACACACACACACACACACACACAGGAGGGAGGGGCTGCTCCCTCTCTGAGAGACACAGGCTTGTAGCATCAGGGCAAGTCACACATTCACACAGTACAGCTCAGCTCCTGCAATAGCGGCTGCTGTGCGCACTGCATCACTCTCACAATTTCCCACAGGGGAATTGTTGGCTCTAGTTATAATTTATAATGCTTATGTACATTCTTTTACAAAAGTGCAATATTTTGATGCTGCTGAGCCATTGATCAACCTTTTTTTTATGTCTGATATGTTGTAGATGGGAAAAGTAAAAGAAGCAAAAGTTTACTTAAGAAAGATGGCCCTCTCTTTATTTTAAGTTATTATAACTTGTTCCTCAGGCACTCAATGTTAAAAAACAGGCCTACATTTGAAATCTGTTGACCTCAGTTTTCATTCTTGCATTAGCTTTATGGAATTCATTGTATTAATTAATTTGCACTGAAGTGTGCAAATTAATTAATACAATTAATTCAAGTGTAAGTGTGTAATGTTTGATGTATGATGTGTTTTGTACCAGTCCAATTGATTCCTCTATTCTAAATGATTACTATTTGAGAGTATTTTATGCAGATTTTATGCAAATGACATATGTAAATTTATGCAAATCTGTTTCAAGGTCATCCGATTGACCCCCACCCCCCTATATTTTCAATCCATGGAGAACCCTGTTGAAACACTATTCCAGAGTTTGGGAGCGATACAACACAAACATTTCCACCAACTAAGCGGCCCTTGAGATTAACCTGCTGGATGGAGTATACTGCTTTTCAAAGAAGGTATACCAAAGTGAAACAACTTTGTAGTCATTGTAGAATTTAAAATCTTGCCAAACTAGATTGAGTAAGAATGGAATAATATGCTCACTTTGTTCTTTTCTCATAAGGACTAGCTGAGGCTTTCTAAAAGAGACAACACCACAGCCAGTTATTTATACTTTATGCAATAATTAAGTCTAGAAGTTACGAGAGTCTTTATACAACAAGGTGACATTAGTTCAAGAAAAGGTTCTGTTCATTGAAGCTTTGACATATTTTGTTTAGCCTTTCATTTTGCATAGCTGTGTTTGGACTGCACTGAATTCTTAAACTTCCACCATTAATTGTTATACTCTGTCCCACTACAAGGGACCAACCCTAGAAGCACCCCAAAACAAAATGGCGGCTCTTCTTAAAAATCATTGTACAATGACTTTTCTTTGTTTGAACACAGACTTCTCATTGGCTGCCCAATGCAAGCTTCTCATTGGCTAAAGCATATCTTCCACTGTCTTTAAAATAAAACAGACCTGCTCATATTTTCCACCATATGACATCTTAAGGTTTTAATGACACAATGGCGATTTTGTGTTTAACACGCTAAGACGTGAACTGCTTTTACAATGATAGCAATCAGTGGTAAAGAAACACAAGGTGGTTACGCACAAGATCCTTGAAACATTTGAACTCATAAATTGTTCCTAGGCTTAATGGAGCCGAGTGTTAGAAAATCTAAGTACAATATCATAAATTCATGCATGGTGCTGTACATAAGTTGCAAGCGCTCGATGCGAGAGACTAAGTACAACAACATTGATAAAGAGTGTTTGGCCATCAACTGGGTGGTCCTCACGCTCTGGTATGACCTGTTGGGATGCCCTTTCACCCTCTGCTCAGATCATGCCTTATTCCAGTGGCTCCACCGCATGAAGGGTGCCAACGTATGGATCACCCATTGGTATCTAGCTCTGCAGCCCTTTAAGTTAGAAGTGGTTCACATGCCAGGGGCACAGATGGTGGTGGTGGACTACCTCTCCTGTCAAGGGGTAGGGGGTCGGCTGTAGGCCAGACAACTACCCAGCTTGAGTGGGACAGTGGGAATATGTGGCAGTGGAGGTGTGGTCAAACACCAGTTTGTGAATGGAGATCAAAGCCAGGGAAGGTGAGTGGCAAAATGATTGCACCTGTGGTTAATTAATGTGCTATGTGTTTGTTTCTTCCCAGTGATGGTGAGCTGATAAAAGGATGGAGAGGAGAAAAGAGGGTGTCTCAGACCAGTGTTGGCTGTGTGTGTCTGCGCGCGCGTGCAGACTAGTGATCATTGTTCTGACAAATAATAAAAAGTCATTTTTCTTTACTCAATAAAAGAGAAACTGATCCACAAATCCATCTGGCCTTGTGTTTCAGCATCCTCTGCAATCAGAATTTTTATTGCAATCACAATGACTGGATTTTTGTCTGTAAAATTTTTGACATGGCTTTGATTGAAGTTGACCCCACATTGACTCCACACTGACCCAGCAAGTAATACTGGATCATTTTCCAGAAATGACCAAGTCATTTATCATTTCCATAAATGACCAAGTATAATATTTTTATCTCATTTGTTTAATTGGGCTCTCTTTATGTACTTTTAGGACTTGTGTGAAAATTTGGTGATGTTTTACATCATATTTATGCTGCTTTTCAACTCGTAACTACACACAGCACAAGGCCTTATCAAAATCCATCAGGACACCAGCTATGGTTCTCAGTGTACTCATAACAGTGCTTAGAAAATGCACAGATGCTTCAATAGCTGCATCACTGTTTAAGTTGCCTGATTAGGAAGAGAATTTAGCTTGTTAATCTGAGTCTTTAGTTTATCTCAGCTTAATTGGAAGAAAATGTTAAAAGTTGTAAGCAATTTATGCAGTTATTTTGGATTCTGGTTGCTGATGATTGTTGATAATTGTAGATAATACTTGCAAATTACATACTTGCTAATCAGGAAAAGGAAAAAAAAAAACTAAAAAAAAGGTTTAAATTAGATTGGTTTTGAAGCTGATGAGAAAATATTCTTCTAAGTACACAGACTGAAGTAGATCTGTGTCTAATGTGTGACGGAACATGACAAGTGATGAATTAAATGATTTTATTTAATGTAGACTATAGATTTAAAAATGTTACAAACTTTAAAACTGACAGATGCACAAAAATATTCACACAAAAATACATTAAGTAACCAATTTGATAAGAAAAACCCATCTTTTGTATTATGATCTACAAAATTATATAGATGTTTGATGATAAAAGATTAAAAAGGGTGATAATTGGTTACAACTAACGTCACTGGAGTTCATTTTATTATTTGTTCCACATAAGGCAGTGCTATTCTAACTTTTTTTTTTAAATGTGAACTTGGAACCAAAGAATGCTTGTTGCAATTGTAAAAAAAAAAAAAAAAACTGCAATGACTTAACTATAAATATATACTACTACTAATCATGGGGAAGCCTAAAGGTTAGAAAAGCAGCTTTGGGAACAAAAGGTTGCCAGTTCGATTCTCTGGACCAGCAGGAATGGCTGAAGTGCCCTTGAGCAAGACACCAAACCCCCAACTGCTCCTCAGGCTGCTCTAGGTATGTTGTACATCACTATGGATAAGAGTGTCTGCAAAATTATTGTAATGTAATTATGAAGTATATTTAACAAGATAAACATGGACAATGAATAGTCAGAGATAAACAAGTACCTTCATCAACAATCTTGATTTAAATACACATATAGAGATTGCAGAGAGATTGCAGAGATTGAAACATTATTCCAGAGTTTGGGAGCGATCCAACACAAACATTTCCACCAACTAAGCGGCCCTTGAGATTAACCTGCTGGGATGGAGTATACTGCTTTTAAAAGAAGGTATGCCAAAGTGAAACAACTTTGTAGTCATTGTAGAATTTAAAATCCTGCCAAATTAGATTGAGTAAGAATGGAATAATATGTTCACTTTGTTCTTTTCTCATAAGGACTAGCTGAGGCTTTCTAAAAGAGACAACACCACAGCCAGTTATTTATACTGTATGCAATAGTTAAGTCTAGAAGTTATGAGAGTCTTTATACAACAAGGTGACATTAGTAGTCCAAGAAAAGGTTCTGTTCATTGAAGCTTTGATGTATTTAATTTAGCCTTTCATTTTGCATAGCTGTGCAGTTAAATCAAGTCAAACATTCCTTTTTAGTGCTGCTGTACTGAATAGTCATCCCATTACACCATGTTGGACAAAATGGTCCCCAGTTGTAGGCAGGCTGCCCCGTTCCATGGCCCAACTGGAAATCCAGATACTGCACAAGCACCCATACAATGACAAACTTAGCATAAAAGATGGGTAATGAATTGCTCAAATAATATCTGTTCAACCACCTTCTGTGGTTTCCTGGGGTTGGGCCTCAGAAAACAAATAGCAACTGAATGAAGAACCTCTTTGGTCAGTAAAGTTTCTTAAGCCAGTCACACTCTCCTGGGATTTCACCCTGATAAGAGCAAGGAAGCCCACTGATGGGGTGCTGGGGCATTAAACTCTTCAGACTGACTTGATCCATGGCCTGAACTTCTGTTATTTACACATGTCTCCAGTAAGAGACTAATGTTTTGGCTTCTGCAGGTTCATTAGAGAGTGGTCGATATGAGCAAGTTCTCAAAGTTGCTGGCTGGTTTGGCATCATCCAAGCTTAGACCATAGCAATAGCAGTTTAAAGTTAACAGCTGAGCATTTTAGGAAAAAACAGAAGACAGATACAACAGTTTTCCAATTATCTGTTTGATGACTGTCACTTCATCAGCGTGCACAGACTCACGGCTCACTGCAGAGAGAGAAAGGGCTTGCATAAGTCTCATCTCATCTCATTATCTCTAGCCACTTTATCCTGTTCTACAGGGTTGCAGGCAAGCTGGAGCCTATCCCAGCTGACTACGGGCAAAAGGCAGGGTACACCCTGGACAAGTCGCCAGGTCATCACAGGCTTGCGTAAGTATTTTTAGAAATACATTTCTCCTGATATTGCCATCAATGGTGGTACAAACTACTAAACAGTTTGAAGCAATGACCACAGCAACAATTTAGTAAGTTATGAGGCTTGTTCGTAAGTTCATAGTGAACTATGATATGACTGACCAAGCAGAATGAGATAATGGAAAGTTGCCTAGATAGCAACCAAACTAACACGGATGAACTCTTCCAATCACCATAGATTCTAAGAGGCAGGTTTTTGCGTACATGGATATGAAGGTCAAGGAGAAACATGAACATTTTTTTAAAAGATTTTTTGGGGCTTTTTTCACCTTTATTGGATAGGACAGTGTAGAGACAGGAAATGAGCGGAAGAGAGAGACGGGGAGGGACTGGGAAATGGCCACGGGTCGGAATCGAACCCGGGTCCCTGGATTTATGGTATGGCGCCTTATTCACCTGAGCCACGACACCCCGAAACATGAGCATTTTAATATTTTTGTCATCACCTCATAACTGCTTGTGGCCAAATTCTGCCCAGTGAGCACCCACCTTTAAACATATTTTTACCTCATGGTGTCTGGATTGTCTTTTAGGCATTATAAATGTCATGAGTTTTACCTTCATGTTCTGTTGAAGCTCTGAGTATACAGTATCATCACCCAGACTGGCTTTCTCTAGTTGGGAGCAAGAAACAAATCCTTGATTAATTTCCTGAATAAAACTCCAGCTCATCTAAACTGCTTAAGGGGGGAAAAAAAGAAGACAAGAAACACCCAACCCAAAAATACAGATGACCTGAAGGCTGCCGTCAAAGCAACCATGGCTTCAGTAACACCTTAGCAGTGATCGCCTCCATGCCACGCCACATTGATGCAGTAATTCATGGTAAAGGAGCCCCCACCAAATATTGAGTGTAGAAATGAACATACTTTACAGAAGTTGGACATTTCTGTATTGTAAATCATTTTTGATTGATCTTAGGAAATATTCTAATAATTTGAGATATTGAATTTCTGATTTTCATGAGCTGCAAGCCATAATCATCAAAATTAAAACAAAAAAAGGCTTGAAATATTTCACTTTATTTGTAATGAATATAGATATGAAAGTTTACCTTTTTGAATTCAATTATAAAAAAGAAAACTTTTTCACGATATTCTAATTGTTTGAGCTGCATTAGTATTATGTCAATAGTAATCATAAAATAATTCAATATTATGTTAACGGGCTGCCTAGACAAGCTTTTGGGTTAATCAATTCTCACTGCCTCTGTCAAAGTTGATGTCATGTTCATGCACATGTGCACTGTGATGGATGTCAGATTAAATTTAGGTTCCAATCCTCTCCTCAGCATCGACTGAAAATGCACCAAAAAGTGCACTGTCTGCTGGTTTATTCTGTTACTTTTCAGTCCACCACATTCAGTCTGCCACTTAGTACTGTATCATTTTCAATATTAAAGTGCACATGAACAACAGACCAAGAACACTTGTGAGACTGGTACCTTTGAAAATTCAACCCAGAGGCGGGTAAAACCATGCCAGGTTGACATTGGTATGATAGAAAAAACACAGCTACAACTAATACAATTGAAAATGGGTGTGTTAAATTTATGGTAGATATGCGAATGATCAATCATCAGCAATAGTCAATAGTATCAGCGGTGCTGGCCCCAAATCAAAATCTGCTTAGGGCCCATAAAATCTTGGCCAGGCCCTGGGGGAATAAAACCCTCAGTAATGTGCTATTATAGGAAATGAAAATCCACTACTTCACACTATCCTGTTTTTGACGTTTCCCTGTAATAGCACATTACTGACTATTTTGTTTGTGACATCATGACATAAAAGAAGAGTAGTGTGCAGATGATCCATGATACAAAATACATTTTCATCATTTCACTCTACCTTTTACTTTCTTCAATTTTTTTGTTGGTTTTAGTTCAATCTCAGCATAAGTCACATCACCAACACCTGCATCTTGTTCAGCATCAGCACCTGGAGTAGCAGAGAACAAAACCATCCCAGTGATCTTTAGCCATGTAAAACATTACTCATAACTCATAAACAGAAACATAAGTCATGATCCATCTCTGGCTAAATCTAAACTGAACACGAGCTGCTTTTTTAGAGTGTAAATCTTTAAATTCTTTTAGTTTCCTTTATCATTCAGTTTGTGGCACCTTTTTAATGTGCAAAATATTTATGATTAGTGCTCGGTGATCTGGAGGAAAAATACAGACCCAGGATCCTGATATGTTTATGTATTAAATTATTGAATGTGCTGAAAATTTCAGGTGTTATTTGCTGACTTTGTTTCTCAACAAATGCATGAAATGTCTCAGCATTAAAAACACTCTACCATTGTTCCTGTTTGCCTTCTTTTTCTTCATGACCTTTGCATAAATGACTTCGCTGCTCTCAGTTGCAGCGTCACCTGAACACAGTGCAGTGTGTTAATCACAAGCCCCTTCTGTACTTTACTGTATCGAGTTAATCTATAATTAAGTCACCTAATGTAAGAGGAAATGTCTGATATGAAATAAAGCTACATTGGTGCTTGAAAGTTTGTGAACCCTTTAGAATTTTCTATATTTCTGCATAAATATGACCTCAAACATAATCAGATTTTTACACAAGTCATAAAAGTAGATAAAGAGAACCCAGTTAAACAAATTAGATTAAAATATTATACTTTGTTATTTATTTATTGAGGAAAATGATCCAATATTACATATTTGCGAGTAGCAAAAGTATGTGAACCTCTAGGATTAGCAGTTAATTTGAAGGTGAAATTAGAGTCAGGTGTTTTCAATCAATGGGATGACAATCAGGTGTGAGTGGGCACCCTGTTTTATTTAAAGAACAGGGATCTATCAAAGTCTGATCTTCACAATACATGTTCGTGAAAGTGTATCATGGCACAAACAAAGGAGATTTCTGAGGACCTCAGAAAAAGCGTTGTTGATGCTCATCGGGCTTGAAAAGGTTACACAACCATCTCTAAAGAATTTGGACTCCACCAGTCCACAGTCAGACAGATTGTGTACAAATGGAGGAAATTCAAGACCATTGTTACCCTCCCCAGGAGTGGTCGACCAACAAAGAATATTCCAAGAGCAAGGCGTGTAATAGTCGGTGAGGTCACAAAGAACCCCAGGGTAACTTCTAAGCAACTGAAGGCCTCTCTCACATTGGCTAATGTTAATGTTCATGAGTCCACCATCAGGAGAACACTGAACAACAATGGTGTGCATGGCAGGGTTGCAAGGAGAAAGCCACTGCTCTCCAAAAAGAACATTGCTGCTCGTCTGCAGTTTGTTAAAGATCATGTGGACAAGCCAGAAGGCTATTGGAAAAATGTTTTGTGGACAGATGACACAAAAATAGAACTTTTTGGTTTAAATGAGAAGCATTATGTTTGGAGAAAGGAAAATACTGCAATTCAGAATAACAACCTTATCCCATCTGTGAAACATGGTGGTGGTAATATTATGGTTTGGGCCTGTTTTGCTGCATCTGGGCCAGGACGGCTTGCCATCATTGATGGAACAATGAATTCTGAATTTTACCAGCGAATTCTCAAGGAAAATGTCAGGACATCTGTCCATGAAGCGAATCTCAAGAGAAGGTGGGTCATGCAGCAAGACAATGACCCTAAGCACACAAGTCGTTCTACCAAAGAATGGTTAAAGAAGAATAAAGTTAATGTTTTGGAATGACCAGGTCAAAGTCCTGACCTTAATCCAATCGAAATGTTGTGGAAGGACCTGAAGCGAGCAGTTCATGTGAGGAACCCCACCAACATCCCAGAGTTAAAGCTGTTCTGTACGGAGGAATGGGCTAAAATTCCTCCAAGCCGGTGTGCAGGACTGATCAACAGTTACCAGAAATGTTTAGTTGCAGTTATTGCTGCACAAGAGGGTCACACCAGATACTGAAAGCAAAGGTTCACATACTTTTGCCATTCACAGATATGTAATATTGGATCATTTTCCTCAATAAATAAATGACCAAGTATAATATTTTTGTCTCATTTGTTTAACTGGGTTCTCTTTGTCTACTTTTAGGACTTGTGTGAAAATCTGATGATGTTTTAGCTCATATTTATGCAGAAATATAGAAAATTCAAAAGGGTTCACAAACTTTCAAGCACCACTGTACCTGTTCCACTCATATCTGCCTGAGCCACAGTGTCATAAATGTGTTCAGTTCCTACAGAAAAAAGAACAAAGATTCAGTGAATTTGTTATAAATGTGACTGTAGATTACAAAACATAACATATTTCAAACAAATAAAATGTTTTATTATTATGAGATTACAATTTTACAATGGATTTCAAAGAAAGATGTGTTTCTGTGAATAAATGTAGAAATAAACAGTCACTGAGACAGTATCTGACCAGCCTGAAGTGGTGTGTGTCCTGCCTGAGTGTCTTCAGCTCCTGACCGCCTCGGATTCTGATCTGATGTCTGATTGGTTTTCTGCTGCTTTTCTACAGAGGGAGACAGATTCTACATCTGAACAGGGTGTAAATAGGAACAGAAACACTTTATTTTACACATCCCTGATTACAGCGTAATTAACAAGGAGAGTATGATATAATTCTAATAACAATATGGAGTTAGAGGAGTGAAACTACATGTATGAACTGCACAACCTGTAGTAAAGTCATATTTACAACTTAATGATTTAACAAAAACCCAGATTCTGTTATTAAACCAGGTTCAGTATGACAGATCATATCCACAAGAATTACTGAGAATTTACAAAAAACAATCAAACTATTATGTGACACATCATAATTGTCTTTATTCTTGAGAAATTATGATGAGATTCAACATAAAATAGCGAAATCAGTTATCAGACCATTCTTTCTTTTGTAGGACCACAGCAGGATCATTAAGATCAGTAAAGCGATGAACAAAAATCCCAAACCCACAGCCACTCCTACTGTTCCAACACTGGATCTAAATCCTGGGAATAAGGAGAGAAAGAGAGCAGAAATTAAGTTTTAAACACTCTACAACTAAACAGTGTTATTAAAACTAGAACCATCTCGTCTCGTCTCGTCTCATCTTCTTCCTCTTTATCCGGGACCGGGTCGCGGAGGCAGCAGTCTAAGCATGGAAGCCCAAACTTCCCTCTCCCCAGACACCTCGGTCAGCTCCTCGGGAAGAACACCGAGGCATTCCCAGGCCAGCCGAGAGACATAGTCCCTCCAGCGTGTCCTGGGTCTTCCCCAGGGCCTCCTCCCAGGGGGACATGCCTGGAACACCTCCCCAGGGAGGCGTCCAGGAGGCATCCGAAAAAGATGCCCAAGCCACCTCAGCTGGTTCCTCTCGATGTGGAGGAGCAGCGGCTCTACTCCGAGCTCCTCCTGAGTGACTGTGTTTCTCACCCTATCTCTAAGGGAGCGCCCAGCCACCCTGTGAAGGAAACTCATTTCGGCCGCTTGTATCCGCAGTCTTGTTCTTTCGGTCATTACCCAAAGCTCATGACCATAGGTGAGAGTCGGAACGTAGATTGACCAGTAAATTGAGAGCTTTGCCTTTTGGCTCAGCTCCTTCTTCACCACGACAGACTGGTAAAGCGACCGCATCACTGCGGAGGCTGCACCGATCCGCCTGTCGATCTCACGCTCCATCCTTCCCTCACTCGTGAACAAGATCCCGAGATACTTAAACTCTTCCACTTGAGGCAGGACTTCTCCACCAACCTGGAGAGGGCAAGCCACCCTTTTCCGGTTGAGAACCATGGCCTCGGACTTGGAGGTGCTGATTCTCATCCCAGCCACTTCACACTCGACTGCAAACCGCCCCAGTGCATGCTGAAGGTCCTGGTTTGAAGAAGCCAACAGGACAACATTATCCGCAAAAAGCAGAGATGAAATCCTGTGGTTCCCAAACAGGATTCCTTCCAGCCCCTGGCTGTGCCTAGAAATTCTGTCTATAAAAATTATGAACAGAACCGGTGACAAAGGGCAGCCCTGCCAGAGTCCAACATGCACTGGGAACAGGTCTGACTTACTGCCGGCAATGCGAACCAGACTCCTGCTCCGTTCGTACAGGGACCGGACAGCCCTTAGCAAAGAGCCCCGAACCCCATACTCCCGAAGCACCCCCCACAGAATACCACGGGGGACAGGGTCGAATGCCTTCTCCAGATCCACAAAGCACATGTGGACTGGTTGGGCAAACTCCCATGAACCCTCGAGCACCCTATGAAGGGTATAGAGCTGGTCCAGTGTTCTGCGACCAGGACGAAAACCGCATTGTTCCTCCTGGATCCGAGGTTCGACTATTGGTCGAATTCTCCTCTCCAGTACCCTAGAGTAAACTTTCCCCGGGAGGCTGAGAAGTGTGATTACCCTATAATTGGAGCACACTCTCTGGTCCCCTTTCTTATAAAGAGGGACCACCACCCCAATCTGCCAGTCCAGAGGCACTGTACCCGACCGCCACGCGATGTTGCAGAGGCGTGTCAACCAAGACAGCCCCACAACATCCAGAGACTTGAGATACTCAGAGCGGATCTCATCCACCCCCGGTGCCTTGCCACCGAGGAGCTTGCAAACCACCTCAGTGACTTTGGCTTGGGTAATGGACGAGTCCACCTCTGAGTCATCAGTCTCAGTCTCCCCAATGGAAGACATGATGGTGGGATTGAGGAGATCCTCAAAGTATTCCTTCCACCGCCCGACAATGTCCCCAGTCGAGGTCAACAGCTCCCCACCCCCACTGTAAACAGTGTTGGCAGAGTACTGCTTCCCCCTCCTGAGATGCCGGATGGTTTGCCAGAATTTCTTCGAGGCCGACCGATAGTCCTTCTCCATGGCCTCCCCGAACTCCTCCCAGTTCCGAGTTTTTGCCTCCGCAACTGCCCGAGCTGCAGCACGCCTGGCCTGCTGATACCCGTCAGCTGCCTCAGGGGTCCCGGAGGTCAACATGGCCCGATAGGACTCCTTCTTCAGCTTGACGGCATCCCTTACTTCCGGTATCCACCACCGGGTTTGGGGATTGCCGCCACGACAGGCACCGGAGACCTTGCGGCCACAGCTCCGAACAGCTGCGTCCACAATGGAGGTAGAGAACATGGTCCACTCAGACTCAATGTCCCCCGCCTCCCTTGGAAGCTGGGAAAAGCTCTCCTGGAGGTGGGAGTTAAAGACCTCCCCAACAGAGTGCTCGGCCAGACGTTCCCAGCAGACCCTCACCATACGTTTGGGCCTGCCAGGTCTGTCCAGCTTCCTCCTCCACCAGCGGATCCAACTCACCACCAGGTGGTGATCAGTTGACAGCTCCGCCCCTCTCTTCACCCGAGTGTCCAAGACATAGGGCCGGAGATCAGATGAAACAACAACAAAGTCTATCATCGACCTCCGACCTAAGGTGTCCTGGTGCCACGTGCACTCATGGACACCCCTATGCTCGAACATGGTGTTCATTATGGACAAACCGTGACTAGCACAGAAGTCCAATAACAAAACACCACTCGGGTTCAGATCGGGGAGGCCGTTCCTCCCAACCACGCCCATCCAGGTGTCACTGTCATCATCCACGTGAGCATTGAAGTCCCCCAGTAATACAATGGAGTCCCCAGTCTGAGCACCCCTCAGTACCTCTCCCAGGGACTCCAAGAAGGCCGGATACTCTATACTGCTATTCGGCCCATAGGCACAGACAACAGCAAGAGCCCTCTCCCCAATTCGAAGGCGCAGAGAGGCGACCCTCTCATTCACTGGGGTAAACTCCAACACATGGCGGCTGAGCTGGGGAGCTATAAGCAAGCCCACACCAGCCCGCCGCTGCTCACCATAGGTGACTCCAGAGAAGTGGAGAGTCCAGCCCCTCTCGAGGAGCTGGGTTCCAGAGCCCAACCTGTGCGTGGAGGTGAGCCCGACTATCTCTAGCCGGTACCTCTCAACCTCCCACACAAGCTCAGGCTCTTTCCCCCCCAGCGAAGTGACATTCCATGTCCCAACAGCTAGCTGCTGTGTACGGGGATCAGGTTGTCGAGGCCCCTGCCTTCGACTGCCACCCAATCCACACTGCACCAGTCCCCTACTGCTACCTCTGTGGGTGGTGAACCCACAGGAGGTCGGGCCAACGTCACCTCTTCGGGCTGAGCCCGGCCGGGCCCCATGGGCAAAGGCCCGGCCACCAAGCGCTTGCATACGAGCCCCAACCCCAGGCCTGGCTCCAGGGTGGGGCCCCGGCTGCGCCATACCGGGCGATGTCACGGTCCTTGATGCTTTCTCCATAAGGGTTTTGGTGAACTGTTCTTGGTCTGGCCTGTCACCTAGGACCTGTCTGCCTTGGGAAACCCTGACAGGGGCATAATGCCCCCGACAACATAGCTCCTAGGATCATTCAAGCACACAAACCCCTCCACCACAATAAGGTGGCAGTTCTAGGAACTAGAATCAAATAAAAATAAATTCACACAAGGTTTCTCACGTCTGACTGAGACCCAGCTTTTCTGTGACTCTCCTCTCTCTGGGTGTTTACAGTGGTAGAAACCTTCATCTGACTTTGAGACCTTATGGATGATCATCTCTCCTGTAGTCTGTGTCTGGAGGACTGATCCATCTTTATCGAAATCAGCTCGGAGGTTTGAGGGCTTTGGGGTTCGATATAAACAGCGTAGAGTCAGAGAATGTCCCTCAGTCACAGGATGGACAGGACTCTCCAGGATCACATCACGTTCTACAACACAGAAAACCACATTTACAAAATAAATAAATATTTTCTCTCATTGATCGATATTGAATTTATAAATAACCTGAATATAAACAGACGGTAGAGAAACTGTCACACATGACAGCACTGAGCACTGAGCCATGTACACTTCCTTTCCCCTCGCTCCACACCGTCTACACTTTACTTGTGAGTGAAGATGAAATTCACAGCACATTTCTAATCACCAAACTCACTGATATGACTCAGGTTGCCACCTTGCACTCTCTATTACAAACACTGGTTTAATACCAGAACATATTAATCATAAACCAAGCACAATGAGTTCACTGCACACAGCAGCAATCAACATAAACAGAGAGAAATAAAATGCTTTGTGACATCCCTGATTGATTAATACTCAATAAAATACTCATTTCATTATCAGTGTGGGTATCTGTAAGCATGGACTCGTACTCAGTATGGAAAGTAACAGTATAAACATATCCATACTCAGAATTACAGAAATTACAGGGAATGTACTGAGAGAAAAAATTCCAGATGTTTTTGTCTTCTTGAACAGTTTTTCCCAGTTGGAAACTCAGAGTTCTGAATATTCTGTAATGAAACATTTCCCTTTTCCTTTAATAATAAACACACTGCATGAAGACTCACCCTGCACTGTGATGTTAACAGGATTCCTGTTTTCTCCAGATTCAGAGTGACACCAGTACACTCCAGTGTAGGATGTGGAGAGGGAGCTGATTTTACATGGAGAACAATCTAACACTCCCTCACTGTGTGTGTATCGTCTCACTGTCCATCCAGTAGAACGACTCTGGTCAGTAGAGTTACAGCTCAGTGAGAGAGAGTCAGAAGTAAAGTGTTGAGTTCTTTTGGGATTGATGATCAGAGAGACTGGAGGAGATTCACCTTAAACAGAGAAGAGAGTCATGTAAATAAGAATCAGTGCAATATGCAATAAGGATATATAGTAAGTGCATGTGTGTTCAGAATTCTGTTTATTAACCTGGTAATTAAAGCCACAGTACATAGCATGGGTCATAACACAGAAAAGTTTAACCCCAGATAATCCTTCCTCATTGTAGATTACATTCGACCAGCACATACATTTACACAGTGCAAAGTTCAGAGCCATGTTTAGTTTGTGATTGCCATTGCTGTGTTTAGACCCTTTGCTTTTGATTTCTCTTTTGAATTTTCCCTATTTGTATTGTGTTTAATTACAATCTAATATAATGACATCATCTGTATCTGTAAGGTCCTCTGAATATTCATATCTGTGTTTGTATTAGTGTTTAAACCTGAAGTATTTATGGGCCTGTCTTTCTGAAAAGTTTCCTGAAAGCAAACAAACAAAACAACCCCAGAATCTTGTGCCTCTTGTTAATATCTTTGTATCTCTTAAGAACACGTGATCAGGGGTGGGTTTCCCAGTAATGTTGCCCTTTAGAGCTAAAGAGCGAGTTGAGAGACTGAACTCACTCGCAAGAAGGAATCTGAAGAGCATCTTTGTAATGCGCGTCCCTGATATAGGCATTAGTAGTTGCTAAATCCAGTCGATAAGGTCACATAGCATTAGTTTTTAACCAAAATCTAATGAAATATAAAGTGTTTAAAATAAGAGAATATATAGTATCATCTGGAAGCATTACAAATATAATGTGGTAATCAATTAATGAAATCATTTTATGTTTTTGGGCAGTATTTTTATTCCAAGCGTGTTTTTAATTAAATGAACAAATGTTCACACGAAAGAATGAGCAAATAATAAGCTAAATAATTTAGTCAATGTGTTCCCCATGCTCACTCATTTCACTGTTACCCCTTGGTCATGCAGTCAGGATTATTTCAACTGTTATCCACAGTTGATCTGTGTGTAGTGTGTACCTAAGGAAGTTGTATTGACCTCCTTATATATAAATTGACCTCCTAATCTCATCTCATCTGATTATCTCTAGCCTCTTTATCCTGTTCTACAGGGTCGCAGGCGAGCTGGAGCCTATCCCAGCTGACTACGGGCGAAAGGCGGGGTACACCCTGGACAAGTCGCCAGGTCATCACAAGGCTGACACATAGACACAGACAACCATTCACACTCACATTCACACCTACAGTCAATTTAGAGTCACCAGTTAACCTAACCTGCATGTCTTTGGACTGTGGGGGAAACCGGAGCATCCGGAGGAAACCCACGCGGACACGGGGAGAACATGCAAACTCCGCACAGAAAGGCCCTCGCCGGCCACGGAGCTCGAACCCGGACCCTCTTGCTGTGAAGCAACAGCGTTAACCACTACACCACCGTGCCGCCCCATATATATATATAAAAATTAATAAAAGGAGGTCAATTCAACCTCCTTTGGTACACACTACACACAGGTCAAAACCTCTCTCTCTCGTACACACACACACACACACACACACACACACACACACACACAGAGACAATGTTAGAGGTGCAGAAATGTGTCTCATTTATGACACTAAATTAGTGAATCAACCTGGCGACTTGTCCAGGGTGTACCCCGCCTTTCGCTCGTAGTCACCTGGGATAGGCTCCAGCTTGCCTGCGACCCTAGAAGGATAAAGCGGCTAGAGATGATGAGATGAAATGAGAGGAATTAGTGAATCACTCACCTAATGGAGTTAAATTTGATTAAAATGTGGCGATATCAATGTGACATTACGATATCCATATGTAATTCCATAACATATTGAAATATATTCATAAAGTTTTGCTTATTTATTTAATAATTAACTGGATGTACTTGCACCAGAAAGTGAAGAAAAATAATTACAAGAAAAATAATTTAACATGGGCAGCAGATTCAACACCAATTTCCCCCGTTGACTGTGAGCATCCCTCTACAGCGCATGCACAGTCTATGTATTCGGCTGTGAGAGAGTCGCTCTTTGTTTTGAACGAGTGGTCTGGGTCTCTCATAAATTTCAAGCAACTAAAGGACTACTTAGGCAACGATGTTGTTCGGGAAAACCATGTTAGCTTGATGATGGCTCTTACGAGGTAATTTAAGACTCTCTTGGCCTTAAGAGGCTTTCGGGAAACCCACCCCTGTTCATTCTAAATAATACTCATATTATTCATATTAAAGTGTTGACCTGCTCTGGCTTTCTGGATTTTATAATAAAACCCTCCAGCCCATAGATCCTCAATCATCTCCTTCGTCCTCTTTATATCAGGGAAAATAAACAAATGACAAAATGAGGAGCAGAGATGGAACAAAAAGACAGCACATGGCTTTTGTCACCAAACTCGACCAGCATTCAGAAGAAGCAGCAGCCTTTATTTGCCACATGCACACTTAAGCACAGTGAAATTCATCCTCTGCATTTAACCCATCTGAAGCAGTGAACACATGCACACACACCCAGAGCAGTGGGCAGCCATATTACAGCACCCGGGGAGCAGCTAGGGGTTGGGTTAGGTACCTTGCTCAAGGGCACTTCAGCCCAAGGCTGCCCCATGTTAACCTTACCGCATGTCTTTGAACTGTGGGGCAACTGGAGCACCCGGAAGAAACCCATGCAGACACGGGGAGAATATGCAAACTCCACACAGAAAGACCCCCCATTGGCCACGGGGCTCGAACCCAGAACCTTCTTGCTATGAGGCGGCAGTGCTAAACACTACACCACCGTGCTGCCCAAAAACTTGCTCATTTAGAGAACATATCAGATATTAAACTGATAAGAACGAATACAGTATTTGTTTATTAATATAGCCAAAAGGCCGAGAAGTGAAGGGCTCTTTAACTGCCTTATACTTATTAATAAATGTTGAATTAATCTCAACTGACATTCACACCACCATAATGTACTCTATATAACAGTGCTGACTGCAAAGTGATCTGAAATGTTCAGGTTTTTTCCATGCATGGCATTTTCCTACATCTCACAAGAACACTATCATGCTGACAAGATGTGATCATTTTGATGTCCCGAGGGTCACTTTTCTCTGTTATGGGACCATTTTCCTCCCTCTTAAAAGGTAAACGATATGGTCCTACAGAAACAGGAAACAGCCGAATGTGGGGAGCTTTAACCAGTTAGCATAACTATGGAACTGCGTCACACCAGGATGATGATGCACAGAAAACATTGTGACTCTGCATCGACCTCGGAGAGTTTTGAGTCACAGGGATGTAATTTGTGGTTGACCTTCACGAAAAGATCCGTGAAAAAAAGACAAATATATCTTTTCTATGTTACTGCTTTTGTGTTATCGTTTCTTTCTCTATAAGATCAAAACATTAGGTGTATAACTCCATATGCGCTACCGTGGAGTCGAGCTCATGGGTTCTAAGGCTAAGATAGCTAAACACTAGCTAGAATGATTTAGTTATCTGTCCAGAAAAATGACATGTCATCTAACCTTGCTCTATCTTGCAATTACACTCACTAGGCAGGCTTTCCTTTTCATTTACACTGGATTTTAGCTGGCAGGAGAGCTGAGTCCGCCATGTTTGCCCACACTGACTTGTTTTGGTTAAAAGTAAGTCCAACACGCCCCATGATGGTCATGTGATATTGTTGCTCACTTGCTTCAGCGATCTCCGGAATCGTAAAATGTGGGACGTATTTTATCTCAGCAAAACATTTACACATAGGAGACACAGTGTGTGCAGCAACAAAGCATCTCAAAATTCCAACAGCAAGAGAAATAGAACATTTTACCAAGAATTCAACTTTGCAGTCAAAAACTTTAACCCAACCCCGTTGTTAATTTTCCTCACCAGTGATCCATAGAGGCTGTGGACTGCTGTACTGTGTGTGAAAGGCTGGTTCTCCTCTCTCTCCTCTGCACATATAAACTCCTGTGTGTTTCAGAGCAGCAGGACTGAGAGTGTATTTGCCTCCAGATCCTCTGCTGCTGTCTGAGAGGAGCTCCACAGACATGTTATAGACACGACTATTTGTTATTTGAGTTAATCCGGATCTGTAGGGAACAGTTGTGTACCAGCTGAATGTCCAGTCTGTTGAGGAGCCTGTCACCTCACAGCTTAGAGTCACTGAGTCTCCTTCAGTCAGCCAGCTCTGTGGAGATACACTCAGTACTGGCCGTGGTCTCTCTGTTATACAGGAAACACAAAACTAGGGTTTATTTTCTCAGATTTATTTAATACACAGTAAGAAGTTTTTCCATGTATGTCTAACTGTACATTTTCAAAAAAAAAAAAATCACCTTCCACACTCACCGGATACAGTCAGTGCAACAGCATCACTGAAGTGTGATGAGCGTGAGCCTCCTCTCTCTGCTCCTCTACAGGTGTAGTTACCTGTGTGGGTCACTTTAACACCACTGATTGTGTACACCTGTTTACTACTGATACGACTGTGTGAAGGATCTTTATACCAGCTGTACTGCCAGCTAGAGACACTTTCATCCTGTATGTCACATCTCAGAGTGACGGCGTCTCCACTGAACACCTGTTTATCAGGATTCACGGATGCCACTGGTTTAGGTCTCACTGTAGAAAAATGATAAAATATTAAAGCTATCATTATTAATTAATCATCATTCATATATAAAGATTATTTCAGAACAGTGGAAATTATGTTTATCATCCAATTTACAAAGAAATATTTTTGATAAACTAAAAAAAAAAATCTACATTTTTCAATGTATTTATGAACAGGTATCATCCGTTTCCAAACTGAACTGGATAATGTCGGCTGTAGTCTTTATGAACCATATACATTATGATTCATTCTTACACACTCGTGTTTCTGTCACTGGTAAAAGGAAGCAGAACAGGGCTGTGAAAAACAGCTGTATCAGCAATAAGTGGTGATCATGATGTGAGCAGTTCCATTTTGTGTGAATGTGATTAAAGTCATTTGTCAGCAGTTCTGGTTTCTTACAGAAACACTATTTTACAAAGCCCTGGTTACAGAGTCACAGAGTAACTACAAAAGACCAAATACACAGCCAGGAAATGTTATAAATAGTTAATAATTACACCAAGATGTTTGATGAGTGGAACTATATATCTGAGGTGAAGTGATATTTACAACTAAACAATAATTTGGAAGCATTTGCAAAAGTTGAAATGAAATATTCTGATTCAGATTACATCTTGGGCCAGGTACAGAGGTACTATTTTATTTAAAACACATTAAACCCATGTTTCCATGACAGTGAATTTGTGTTTAACTCCCATTATCTTTTGTATCATAGTTTACGAAAATTGCTTTATTCAACAAAATAAATATGAGTTTACAACACTTGATGGAGTTCAGATGTTTAGTTAGAAATATCATATTATAATGTTATATATCCAATCCCAAATCAAGTTCAGAAATGGAAAATGCAAATAAAAAACAAAAGCAGTGATTTACTTTGACTTGTATTTCATTGCAAACAGAATGAACCCAAGATATTTCATGTTTTGTTGGTCAGCTTCATTTAATTTGTTAAAGGGCCCATGGCATGGTGGTTTGTTGATGCTTTAAACGGGATCGTGGAGGCTTCCAGATGTTATATCCGCAGCCTTTCTCGAAATGAACCCTCGGAACGTAGATATAGCCTCCTGGAAGAAAGCCCCATTTCAGTGCTTTTCCCAGTGCATCGTTTTGCTAATGAGAAGCAGGAGGCGGGGAAGGGTAGAGGGTGGGGGCATGCCATGGGGGGGAGGGGGAGGGGCTGCCGTCTGCCTCCCAAGCCGGCCGAGAGCGCTCCTCGTCGGGCATGGCCAGGCGGGCGAATGCCCTGGTCTGTCCGCCCTGTCTAAAAAAATGGTACAACTCGAGCCCATAGTAAAACTGGGACTTTGTCGGGTTTTTTTCAGCCTGAGGCCCATGGTAAAACTGAGCAGTTTTACCATGGAGGAGTGGGGACTTTGCCGTTTCCTCCCCCCAACTCGCCCCTGGGAGAACCGCTGCCTCCACGGGTGGCCGGTGCTGCTGGAGGGCCGCCCGCGCGACCTCGGCTCCCGACAAAAGATTGGATCTAGGGCTGACTTTCAATGGATCGCAGCGATGGAGCTGCTCTGCCACTCACAACACCCCGGCCCAGAATCAGGGAAAAATACCGCGCACTGACGTCATTAAGGTGCGACGCGAGGAAATAAAATAAATTCAACAAATGTTTGGGTTTTTACTGAACAAACAAACAAATAAAATGAACAAGTGACTTAAAAAAAAGAATGTGGGTATCTTTGTAAAAACTGTTTTGATTGGCTATTATAACAGAGGTAGCGCAGAGTACCTGGCTAACTGCAGGAAGCGGTTAGCTGCACAGCTAATGTAGCCATTGCAAATGCACTGATTTTAAAACACGGCAAAACGACTTAACAGTTATACACTTACTTGTTCGGTGTTTGTTGCTGATGCGGCAGGGATGCTTGGTACGGACCCAGGCTTCAGTGACAGTTGATGTGCAAAACCTGCCCTGTACTGTCCCAAGTTGTGGAAACATTCCTCAGGAAAATGCTTCCGACAAACATACACCGTCTTAGGTAGACTCGACAGCGTATTATTGAAGTAAATAAAATTAAGCCACTGCGTCTTCAGGGGCTCTCCCGTCGGCAGTAAAAACAGACTCCTTTCTGTGTTGTCACATCCATGTACAGCACAACTTCCATGTTTCGCTCGCTTAGGTGATGCCATGTTGTTGTGTCCTCTCTGGTCTCCTCACTACAACTGGGCGGGCAATTCATACGGTGGGTGGGAATCCAGAGGGGGGGCGTGGGGATCATCTCCCTTGCTGACATCGGCAAGGGAAGAGCTTCTCAACGCGCCGTTTTCTCAAATATTGGGCATAGTTTGGTTTACACATTATGAAATTTCTAGCCACTAGGGTGACTTAAGAAGGTCAGAGGAACTCATTTTAAAGTTTAAAAACCTCAGAAAGTGAAAATTTCATGCCATGGGACCTTTAATATACATCCATTCCTGTGTTTCAAGCCTGCAACACATTCCAAAAAAGTTGGGACGAGGCAATTTAGGGCTAGTAATGAGGTAAAACAATTCAATAATGATGCGATTTGAAACAGGTGATGTCAACAGGTGACTGTCATCATGATTTGGGACAAAACCAGTATCCAGGAAAGGCCGAGTATTTGAGGAGCAAAGATGGGCCGAGGATCTCCAGTTTGTCAAGAAATGTGTGAGAAAATGACTGAAATGTTTCAAAACAATGTTCCTCAAAGAAAGACAGGAAGGGATTTTGATATTTCACCCTCTATGGTGCATATCATCATTAAATGAGTCAAATGAATCTGGAGGAATTTTTGTGCGTAAACGGTAAGGGCTCAAGCCTATCCTAAACACCCATGATCTCCGATCCCTCAGACAGCACTGCATCAAGAACTGTCATTTATCTATAGCTGACAGAACCACATGGGCTTGGGATTACTTTGGCAAACCTTTGTCAAGCTACAATACAGAGTTACATTTACAAATACCAGCTAAAATTTCACTGCCCAAAAAGGAAGCCTTAGGTTAACTGTGTTCAGAAGAGCCGTTGACTTCTCTGGGCTCGGAGGCATCTGGGATGGACCATCACACAGTGGAAACATGTATTGTGGTCAGATGAAATCAGTGTTCCAGGTCTTTTTTGGAAGAAATGGAGACTGTGTGCTCTGGACCATCCAGATTGTTACCAGGAACAAGTCCAAAAGCCAGGGTGTGTCATGGTATGGGGTTGTATCAGTGCCCTTGACAAAGGTAACTTACAGTGGGGCAAAAAAGTATTTAGTCAGCCACCAATTATGCATGTTCTCCCACTTAAAAAGATGAGAGAGGCCTGAAATTTTCATCATAGGTACACTTCAACTATGAGAGACAGAATGGGGGGAAAGAATCCAGGAAGTCACATTGTAGGATTTTTAATGAATTAATTGGTAAATTCCTCGGTAAAATAAGTATTTGGTCACCTACAAACAAGCAAGATTTCTGGCTCTCACAGACCTGCAACTTCTTCCTCCACTCGTTACCTGTAATAATGGCACCTGTTTAAACTCGTTATCAGTATAAAAGACACCTGTCCACAACCTCAAACAGTCACACTCCAAACTCCACTATGGCCAAGACCAAAGAGCTGTCAAAGGACACCAGAAACAAAATTGTAGACTTGCACCAGGCTGGGAAGACTGAATCTGCAATAGGTAAGCAGCTTGGTGTGAAGAAATCAACTGTGGGAGCAATTATTAGAAAATGGAAGACATACAAGACCACTGATAATCTCCCTTGATCTGGGGCTCCACGCAAGATCTCACCCCGTGGGGTCAAAATGATCACAAGAACGGTGAGCAAAAATCCCAGAACCACACGGGGGGACCTAGTGAATAACCTGCAGAGAGCTGGGACCAAAGTAACAAAGGCTACCATCAGTAACACACTATGCCGCCAGGGACTCAAATCCTGCAGTGCCAGACGTGTCCCCCTGCTTAAGCCAGTACATGTCCAGGCCCATCTGAAGCTTGCTAGAGAGCATTTGGATGATCCAGAAGAGGATTGGGAGAATGTCATATGGTCAGATGAAACCAAAATAGAACTTTTTGGTAAAAACTCAACTTGTCATGTTTGGAGGAGAAAGAATGCTGAGTTGCATCCAAAGAACACCATACCTACTGTGAAGCATGGGGGTGGAAACATCATGCTTTGGGGCTGTTTTTTCTGCAAAGGGACCAGGACGACTGATCCCTGTAAAGGAAAGAATTAATGGGGCCATGTATCGTGAGATTTTGAGTGAAAACCTCCTTCCATCAGCAAGGGCATTGAAGATGAAACGTGGCTGGGTCTTTCAGCATGACAATGATCCCAAACACACCACCCGGGCAATGAAGGAGTGGCTTCGTAAGAAGCATTTCAAGGTCCTGGAGTGGCCTAGCCAGTCTCCAGATCTCAACCCCATAGAAAATCTTTGGAGGGAGTTGAAAGTCCGTGTTGCCCAGCGACAGCCCCAAAACATCACTGCTCTAGAGGAGATCTGCATGGAGGAATGGGCCAAAATACCAGTAACAGTGTGTGAAAACCTTGTGAAGACTTACAGAAAACGTTTGACCTCTGTCATTGCCAACAAAGGGTATAAAACAAAGTATTGAGATGAACTTTTGTTATTGACCAAATACTTATTTTCCACCATAATTTGAAATAAGTGTTTATTTTGAGGAAAAACAATGTTAATAAATCTCATCTCATCTCATTATCTCTAGCCGCTTTATCCTTCTACAGGGTCGCAGGCAAGCTGGAGCCTATCCCAGCTGACTACGGGCGAAAGGCAGGGTACACCCTGGACAAGTCGCCAGGTCATCACAGATGTTAATAAATATGCTTTTGTTTCGTTTCAAGTGCAGTGGAGGTCAAAATTATTTACAAATTATTGTTTACAGTTTTAATTTCAATTTCAGCATACCGTCCCAACATTTTCTGACTTAGGTTTGTATTTATTACTGTATATTTTCAGCTAGAGTATACATCCATCCATTATCTGTAGCCGCTTATCCTGTCCTTCAGGGTTGCAGGCAAGCTGGAGCCTATCCCAGCTGACTATGGGCGAGAGGCGGGGTGCACCCTGGACAAGTCGCCAGGTCATCACAGGGCTAACACATAGACACAGACAACCATTCACACTCATGGTCAATTTAGAGCCACCAATTAGCCTAACCTGCATGTCTTTGGACCGTGTGGGAAACCGGAGCACCCGGAGGAAACCCACGCGGACACTGGGAGAACATGCAAACTCCACACAGAAAGGCCCTGTGTGGAGCCTAATTATAATTAGTGATGAGGTGGCGTGATGGTGGAGTTATTGTTACTACAGGTGATTATTTCCTGATAACATCATGTACCGAAGTGTTTCATTCCTCCGATACTAAAGCAATTTGCCAATGATTATCATTTTTAATTTTTTATTGAACAACATCACACTTTTTATCCATTCCATTTAATGCCATGGAGCATCGACAAAACAAGTGTGTCCCTGTTATCACATGCGTTATATTGCAGCTATAAACAGGTATTTCCTCACCAGCCTTGATTTCTCTCTCTCTCTTATTTAGGTAATAAGGCAAAAAAAGCAGCTTATCCTATTACAGATAAACTGCAAAGCATGAACACCTCTGTCCTTTTCAGAAAACTTAAAGCTACAGCTTTAGCTTTGACTGTTACAAAGTGCTGACACTGGAGACTCCTTCCATAAATTAAAGTGAAATAAACATCTTTGAACAGAAAAATTCACCAGATCAACAATCATACACATTTTTTTTTGTAGCTTTGTTAAATTACATGTTTTTAATCTCTTTATCTTTGGGCTTAGATTATGTAAAGCATCCACCATACAAGTCCCTCTGAATGAGCTGTTACTATCGAAACAGTACCATATTAGGATGAGTGTGTGGCACAACTAAAATAGGGTGACCACATTTAGGTGGTAAGACTCCTTTAATTAGTATTATAATTATTTTTGCTCATGTATACATTTATGTTTTGAATTAGAAGTCGTATATTGCCTTGAGGTGCTTCGCTTATGTTGGAAATGGGAGGGGCAGAACGTTTGTGTTGCTCCGGAGAACAGTAAGGGAGCGGAACTGACGCTGTTTCCTCAGAAGCAATCTGGGAAGGAAACAAGGCGCACTGTGTCCTCATTCCTCTGCTTTATACAGGTCAGTAAACGGTTAATGCACCATGAAATGTTATGTTATTCTAACAGACCATATTAGCGTGAGTGTGCATGTAGAGTTTGTGACATGCTTTAATGAGTTATTTCTGCTTAAACGACATTAATAAGTGGGACAGTTTGCCCGTGCGGACGCCATTTTGTGCCGAGCGCGACTGCAGTTGCACTAGTTAAAGTGGGAATAAGTGACATTAGAGCTCCTGTACATGATGTATTTCCAGCTAGTTATGATGTGTGTGTTTACTGTGAATGTCTGATTGTTAAAATGTAAATATTTCAGTTTACAAATGTGTTTCCCCGCCTGTTTCCTGGTAAATATAAGTTTAAACTGTAACACAAGCACTTTGCTAGTCACACATTTCAGTGTTGTTTTACAGAAGCAAGGTATGGAGTCTGCTGTATTTAAAGGGGTCTGATACACTACTGTAAAATTACACTACATGGAAATAGTGTTTTGAACCAGTTTATACTGGGAAAGGGAAAAGGAAAATAATGTCTTGTTGTGCTGCGCGTTCTTCTCAGTGTGGTGAGACGTGGGTAAAGATTCACACAACAAGGAAATATCTTCTTTGGCGAACGTTTACTGAGGTCTTAAATATAACAATTACAACAGTGCAAACGATTGTCTCGGGTGGTTAACTTGTCGGCTCTTGCTCGGGCACAGAACAGGAATGTTTCTTCTGTCCATACGATGAGCTACGAGCCACACAATGAAAAACTAAAGACTGACTAATTCAACGCGAACATTCACTAACCAGTATGGCCACTAGAGCGCAGTAGCCAATCAGAACACTGCAATGCATATCCCGTAGGGGGAGGGAGGGGGGACAAACTGAACTATTCTACACTATCCCCCTCCAAGAGTACTGAATCCCTTCAGTCCAGGTTACTCAACTAAACATGACAAGGAAATACATTTTAACATTTAACAGAAGTTAGCAATAGTCTAGGCAAACTTAAGAGATATTCAGAAAATAGATTAAACAATAACCTAGTTTATTTAAATGCTAATTATTACTTTTCTGTTAATTACGATCTCAAATCATGTTACTTTTAAACTCAAGGAATTACAGATATCTACGCATGAACTGTTTTCTCTTTTTTTTTTTTAACTAGTTCCTGAATCTATCAGGCTTGTGGACTATACGCCCACATAAAGTGTTAAAAGTCTTATCTGGACTCCCATGGATCTTCGTAGGTCTTCCTCGCCGACGGCTGGAAGCTCTGGATCGAGACACTCCATCTTCCTGGCGTGGCTCTTGGATATCGGGTTCCGCAGGTTCAGGTTGTTGGGGATCTGGTACTGCCGATGCGTCGTCCACGCCGCTCTGCAGCAGCATGTCCATCACCAGCGGGGCATCCTCTTCGGGTGATGGGTCTGCGGAGTCCTGGCGTTGCTGTAGCACGCGGCTCCTCTGACGATCCACCCAGGCCGGAACCACTTCACTGGCATATGGCTTGAGTTGGTCGTGATGCATTATCTTGCTGCGCTTAGCACCTTGAATCTCATAGATGACTGGGCCACGGCGAGCTGAGATGATGAAGGGCCCTTTCCATGGTGCCTGGAGCTTGGGGCTTAGTCCTTTCTTTTTTGTGTCATCCTTCATGTACACCAGGTCTCCAATGCTGTAAGACTGTTCTTGTGCTCGCACGTCATATGTCTTCTTCTGGCGTTCTTGTGCAGCATGAAGATGTTCTCGCACTGTGTGTTGGGCCTCTTCAAGGCCTTCTCTGAGGTTGCAGAGGTAATCAGCTACTCCCATTCGATCAGACTTGAGCTCCGCAGTTCCAGACTGAAGATTGTGGGGTTGGTGGACCTCCCGGCCAAGCATGAGTTGGTTGGGTGTGAAGCCTGTGACTCCATGGCGGGAGCTGCGGTAGGCGGAGGTGAGTAGTGGCAGGTGTTCGTCCCAGTTTTTCTGATTTTTGTCCACATAGCACCTGATCATTTGAAGCAGAGTCCTATTGAACCGTTCCACCTGCCCATTAGAAGCAGGGTGGTAGAGGGTCGTTCTAGTCTTTGTGATCTGCAAGAGCTTGCAGACACTCTGGAACAGGCAGCTCTCGAAATTACGACCTTGGTCTGTGTGCAGCTCAAGAGGAGAGCCAAAGCGAGCGATGAATTCGTACACAAGCTTCTTGGTTGTTGTTTTGGCCCCCTGGTCAGGAACAGCGAAGGCTTCGACCCACCTAGTGAACTGGTCAATTATGACGAGGATGTATTTGTTCCCTGAGCTGGATACAGGAAACGGTCCAAGGATGTCTAAGTGGAGACGGTCTAGAGGAGCGCCAGCTTGGTAACTTTGCAACTGGGCCCTCTTGAGCGGTCCAGCAGCTTTGCATTCGTTGCAGTGCTGACATTTTTTCATGAACAGATGAACATTATCTCACATCCCACGCCAGTGGTAGCCTTGGCGCAGATGTTCCAGTGTCTTTGCTTCTCCCAGGTGACCGGAGTGGGGCGGGTTGTGGCAAGCCCCTAGAACCTCCTGTTGTATGGCTGATGGCACAAGCAACAACAATGTTGGATCTTGGGTGCCTTCTCTCTCCCAGCAATAGAAGAGGACGCCTTGATGTCTGACGATCTGAGGCCAACACAGCCAGAACTTTCTCACTGCAGGGCTCTCGAGCATCGCTTGATCTTTAGTAGGAAGTGTACCCGAGTCCTTCCACTGATGTAGGATGGGGAGGACAGGGTCGGCTTTCTGGAGTTGGACAAGTTGGTCAGTGCTGACAGACTGCAACCAGTTGACTACTGGGGTGGCCGGTTGGGGTACTGTTGTCTGTTCTGTTTGCTCCCGGTGATCATCAGCACTGTTGGTCTCATTGCTGGGCTCCAGGTATCTCACTGCCAGTGGTACAACGTCGTCAACATCTTCTTCGAACCTGGCCCACTGCTCGTGAAGTCTCTGGCAGTACTTACAACCTTGGCATGGCAACTCAGACAGGTACTTCCCAGCTTGGTAGCAGTCACATTTGTCCAGATCTCCAGTGCCTTGCCTTGACATGGCATCAGCGTTTGAATGTTTTACGCCTGCTCTGTACTCTACGCGGAAGTCATATTGGCACAACTCTTCCAGCCACTGGGCCAGCTGACCTTCAAGATACTTGAAACGAAAGAGCCAGGTGAGGCTGCCATGATCTGTTCGCAGCAGGAACTTTCTTCCCAGGAGGTAGTGACGGAACTGACGGGTAAAGCGCACCACAGCAAGCAGTTCACGTCTGGTGACGCAATACCTCTGCTGAGCTGGTGTGAGGTGACTGCTGGCATATGTCAGTACTTGCTCCTCCCCCCACTGGAGTTGTGACAGAACAGCTCCAACACTATGGCTGGATGCGTCAGTATCGAGAATGAACTGGCCTTCGGCTGTGGGGTACCCCAAGACTGGAGCAGTTGTCAATCTCTCTTTGAGCTGTGTGAAAGCCTCTTGATGGGCTTCAGTCCACTGAAACACAGCTCCTTTCTTTAGCAGGTTGTGGAGAGGACTTGCAATCTCGGCGAAAGATGGGACAAATTTACGGTAGTAGTTACATAATCCGAGAAAAGCTTGCAGCTCTTGAATGTTGCTGGGAGGCTCCCAAAGCTGTACGTCTCTGACCAGCACTGGATTTGGGCGGATTCCATCTCCGCTCACGATATGGCCCAGGAAGAGAACCTCCTCTTGAAGCAGGTGGCATTTCGAAGGCTTCAACTTCAGGCCATATTCGTGCAGGCGTTCAAAGACTTGAGCAAGACGGTTGAGGCTCTCTCCCACACTCCTACCCAGGACTATAACGTCATCTAGGTAAATAAGCAACGTCTCCCATTGCAACCCCCTGAGGACGAGCTCCATTGCCCTCTGAAAAGTACTCAGAGCGTTGCAAAGCCCGAAGGGCATGCGTGTGTACTCATAGAGGCCCCATTTGGTGATAAATGCCATCTTCTCACGGTCTTTGCTATCCACTGCTATTTGCCAATAGCCTGATTGCAGGTCAAGCGTGGAGAATAGAGAAGCTCCGCCAAGAACATCAAGGCACTCCTCTATCTTGGGAAGGGGGTACGCGTCTTTGATCGTCAAGCTATCCAGGCTACGGTAATCCACACACCATCGCATTCTTCCGTCTTTCTTTCGAACTAGAACGACTGGAGAGGCCCACTCTGACGATGATGGCGTGATGACACCTGCTCTCAGCATGTCTTGGAGATGGGTTTCTTCTTCGCCTTGAAATCCAAGCGGTGTTCTTCTCACTGGTTGCCGCACAGGCTTGGCTAGCCCCGTGTTGATCTTGTGTGTGACAGCGGAGAGGTAACCCAGGTCGGAGTCACCTTTAGCGAAGAGGGACTGGTAAGTTAACAGCAACTGGAGGAAGTGTTGTTGTTGCTCTTCATTGAGAGTTTCACTCGTGGCCTCCACCAGGCAATGGAGATGCTCAGGCAGGTCAGCAAGCATTGCCACTCTTCCAATCACCAGTGGTGACACGTTCTCCAGCTCACTCTCGCCATCAATCGCTGCTCTCTTCACCCGCAGGCTTTTCGGTTTCTCAGGATAGGCCTCCACCAAAAGCCCAAGGCACACACCTTTCAACAGGGCTGCTTTGCTGGTTGAGAAGTTGCATAGTCTGGCTAGCACTTGCTTCTCCATTGTGGTAGCCACACTTCCAGATGCAACAGCTTCTGTGATGTTCAAGGGCTCTAGCACTGCTGGCACACCAGGCCTGGGGTTCTCGACTTCTCCCCACACCACGCATTCTGAAGTGGGTGGTATAGTGGTGGCCTCTCTCAAGAGCACCCTAGCGACACTGTAGTCTGCTCCATCTCCTCCCACTATTTTTGAAGGCACAAGTTCATTCCCAATGAAAACTTTGTTGCGGGTGTGTATGACGACGTCGTGAGCCTTCATCAGGTCCAGGCCAAGGAGAACTGAGTCACGTATGGGAGCTACATGTACAGCCCAGTTTATTGTTTTGGATGCGATTTTAAATGTCACAGACAGGCCCTGTTTTGCTGTCATGCCTTCTCCAACACCTGCATTCAGAAGGTAGGTTTTACAGAGGCTTGTGGGCTGCTCTTCTGAACAGTTCTGGTACAGCGCCTCTGGTATTACGGTTCTCTGAGCTCCTGTATCCACCACAGCCTCAGTTGGAATGCCATTTACACTTATGGGAATCTGCAGACTCTCACCTTTGCTTTTAGCACAGCTCAGTTTTAGCTTATATGTGCTGTTGGACTGCACATGATTGCCTGGGTGGTTTTCACCATGGTTGTGAGCAGGCGCTGGGCTTAGCGACTTTGTGCAGTCCCTCCTGAAATGTCCCTGTTCGCCACACAGGAAACATGTACCAGGTGCCCCACAACTTGGGCTTGGTGACCGAGAGCGTGTTCAGTCTGACTGCACATGCTGCTGAGCTACTATGTGAGATTGCACTGGGGATTTTGCTTGCTGGTGCACAGCGTGTGTAGACTGCAGACTTCCCAACTGCAACTGCAAATTTTCTATTGTCTTTGTGAGAGTCTTAATTTCATCTTTCAGTGCAGTAAACTGATCAGTGGTCACATACTGAGGAGTCTGCACTCTACATGAAGATGCAGTGTAATCTTCACTGGCAGCAAAATCTTCATCAGCCCACAAAATGCGCCTTGTTCTATTTTTCATTTCAGTGTCACGACCCACAGTCACTTTAAAGTTATGTTCATGGGCTTCTACGCTCTTCTGTGCCTCCACTAGGGAGCTTGGGTCCTGGTTCATAACTTCATAGGCCACTTGTTGATTTCGTAAACCTTTCAGGAAGGCATCTGTTGCGAGCTGATCTTGTAGTTGGAGGTCTACTCCTGGGTATGCAAATGTGACAAGACGGCGCACTTCTTCTGCAAATTCAGCTGTCATCTCTTTACCTTGCCGAAGCTCGCCTAATTTTCTCCTTACTGTAGTGGGGGGATCTTTTAGTCCAAACCACTGCGTAAGTTGCTCTACTAGCAGTACATAATCCTCCCTTATACGCTCTGGCAGTGAGCAGACATACCTAATTGCAGCGCCTCTTAGGCATTCTAACAGCCTATCTACTCTCTCAGGAGCAGTCCATCCATATTTCCTGGCCAGGCGCTCAAAAAGGCATCCCAGTCTTCTTTACCATCATATATGGCAAGTTTAGGCCTGCGCACATCTTGCATAAACTGTTGACCACTGTGAGCTAAGCTGTTCAGTCTTTGGCCGTCTTGGTAAGGAAATGTGTGTTGGCCTTCACGCTCTGAGTTTCTGCCATCTCTACGTCTAACAACAGGTTCGGAGTTAAGATTAAGCCTAGGCAGACCAGAGCTGCGAGCCCGCTGGTTAATGACATTCAGCTCGGATGCAAAAGGACCACTAGTATGGCTGCTTGGTCTTGCTGACATTCCCCAAGGGGCAGAGGGAACATCACCTGGCTCAGCTACAAGACTGTGTGCAATGTGGAGCGTTGTGCACTATCTTCCCCATCTACAGTGGGAGCAGCAAAAGGGGGTAATGCTTGGTGTGTAACTGGATTTCCACTTGTGTGTTAGGACGGGGGCCAGCATCATTTGCAGTTGTTTTGTTTGCTGATTTTGGTTATCCAGTAATGCTTGTAGCCACTGTGGGGCTTTATCAGCCTGTACAGGCTCTGCTGTGGCGCCTTGTAATTCTTCAGTCATTTTAAAGTGTTTACTTTTTTTTTCCTTTTGTTGTTATTTATTCACTTTTTGTAGCTGGTGAATTGTCAATAAAACGATTTCATTTGAGCACTGTACTTCGTTTTGTTTGTAACTCATTTAACTTCAGCTATAGCCAGAAAGATGAACACCAGTTGTCGTGCTGCGCGTTCTTCTCAGTGCGGTGAGACGTGGGTAAAGATTCACACGACAAGGAAATATCTTTGGCGAACGTTTACTGAGGTCTTAAATATAACAATTACAACAGTGCAAATGATTGTCTCGGGTGGTTAACTTGTCGGCTCTTGCTCGGGCACAGAACAGGAATGTTTCTTCTGTCCATGCGATGAGCTACGAGCCACACAATGAAAAACTAAAGACTGATTAATTCAACGCGAACATTCACTAACCAGTATGGCCACCAGAGTGCAGTAGCCAATCAGAACACTGCAATGCATATTTCGTAGGGGGAGGGAGGGGGGACAAACTGAACTATTCTACAGTATTTCTAGAAACTGTTTTTATTGATCTAAATTATAGATAAGTGTTGATTAGAAAACAGAAGATGAGAGAAAATGTGTTAGTGAGATCGAAGTATTGATTTAAGTGAGATAAAGGACTGAATTGGGAAAATGTGAAATTGAACAGCATAAAACTGAAGTGAGGTAAACATGTGTTGTACTTATGAGACTGTTATGATCCATGATGTTAAATACTGTAAATCATACAGAGAAGCGACTGTTTTACTGACTTTACTGAGCCTTGTTCGACCTCACTGACCACAAATAACACGTACCTTTTAAAACTTTTCAAGATTTAAAACATAGAATAACAAGGAATTGAAATAATTATGCAATATTTTTATTCACACCCCTCCTAACTTCAAACCTGTTGAAAAAAGTGAAAATTTATGACGTACCTCTTGCTGTAATCCTGACTTCATCACTGTAGGCTGTATAGTAGTCTGTGTAGTAGTTGTAGTAGTAGTAGTTTACGTTCCGCCTGTGTGCTCCACACAGATACACAGTTTCTCCTACGGTATCAACTGTCACATTGAGTGTGTTGGTGTCTGTAGCTCCAATGTTCACATACTGCGAATTAGGATTCTTTTTGTACCAGAGAAACTCCCATCCAGTCTCCTGCTGCAGCTCACAGCTCAGAGTGATGGTGTCTGCAGTGTAGACAGAGCTCTGAGGATTCACGCTCACAGTCAGTTTGGGTTTTTCTGTTGGTATGAAATGGTGTCAGAGCTGCTTTTCACTTCACAACAGAAGCAATAGATTCAGTGTTCATTAAATGCTTTAATAAATATTTCTAACAAACATGTCAAATAAACATTTATATTTAACATTTGATTATACTGTAAACATATAAAACCCAGAGGCTTCTGCAAAAGACATGATGATTCTTGCGAAAGAAATTGATGCCGACGAGACAAACTAAACAAACAGGGACTCAGTTACTGACAGCTCAAAATCTGAACCCTAAAAAATAATGGAAATATATTCAATTAAAACAAAACCCCCACAGACTGACCTGATAGTCAGTGTAACAGCATCACCAAGCACAGCACCAAACACTCCTCACAGTAATGAATACTGTCCAGATCACTTCGACATCTACAGAATCCCCTCTGAATGTATACTGTGTGCACTGACTATCAGCATCAATACTTTACAGCAAATTGCGAGCTACACATGGTTAAAATGGCTCTTGTGCAATATACTGACCGACTTGTGCAATACTACCTGGGTAATACTGGGAATATTACCTGTGCAATACTCACATGTGCAATTCCACTTACGTAATACACTTATGTTAACTATATTTCTGCAAACCTGTTATTTATACAAATTACATTTTTTTCTCTCTAAATTTTGTAGTTTATTTCCTATATATAATATCCTTTTTTGTATACTTGGTACTTTTGCACTACTCCTTCATTGCCTTATCTTTTTCTCTTTATATATTTTGCTGCTGTAACAATGTAAATTTCCCCTTGTGGTATAATAAAAGGCTATCTTATCTCATCACTGATCTCTGAATCCTGTCCTCTGCAGGTGTAGGAACCACGGTCAGAGTCACCAACAGACCAGAGAAACAACTCCTGGTTTGTGTGGACTCTGTAGACTATATGTCCTCCCTCTGTGGAGAGTGGATCTTTGTTTTTATACCAGCTGTATGACCTCTGAGAATCTCCTCCTTCCTGTGTGTTACATCTGAGAGTAACACACTCTCCAATGAACACGTGTATCAGGCTTTATGGACACCACAGCTTTAGGTCTGTCTGTAATAAAATATGTACGTGTATGTAGGTAGGTAGGTTTAAAAAAAAAAGGACATGTAGTAATTCCCAAGTGTACAGAGGTGGAAAGAGACATTTTAAACACCACTATAAATAATTTTATTTGACAAACTATAGATGCATCAGTATAATTTTTTTCAGACTGAGTATGAGTAAATATGAGTAATTTTTTTTTTTTTTTTTTTTTGTATAAGCTACTTGACACTTTAATTTCCCTCTAGGGATCAATAAAGTTACTCTACTCTACTCTACTCTAAATAGTTTTGGTACTTCTTGATACAGACATGAAAATTTGGTACTTTGTTAGTATTAAACCAAATGTTCACAAATTTTTTAGGCAAATGGATGTTATGATTTTTCTGCAGCTGCAAGCTTTAACCACCCAATATTTCAAAAATAGCTAATATAATGTTGGCCAAGCAATTCTTTTTCAGTTTAAGTTGAAATTAAACCACAGTAAAACATTCTTGCCAAAAGCATCTTTTTTTCTGTCATTCATCCAGATATCCTCCTATCCTCCTCTTAATCATCTGAACTTCTGTAAGGATTTAATTACAGTGTATGTTTCATTTGTAGAAATGAAATCACAGAGATTTACAGATTCGATAGATTAGCAACACATTCAAGAAAGTTGGGACAGTGGCAAAAAAAGAGAGGGACAGATGTGGAGTGTTCCAAAAAAAAAAACCCTCCTACTGGTAAAGAGGTTAACTCGTAATTGGAAAGGCTCCATCATTCACAAGCAAGGATGGGGCGAGGTTCACCACTTTGTGAAAAACTGGACAAACAGTCCAACAGTTTAAGAACCGTTTCTCAACATACAATCGCAAGGAATTTCGGGATTTCACCATAGACAATCCATAATATCATCAAAAGGTTCAGAGACTCCAGAGAAATCTCTGTAAGTAAGGGGCAAGGCCGAAAACTAATATAGAACCCTGTGACCTTTGATTCCTCAGGCGGCAAGACATTAAAAACCAACATGACTGAATAAAGGATATGACTACACAGCAAATTCCCCAGTGTTGAATTAACACCTTCAGAGTTCATTTGTGTCTAATTGGACATATATATATGCGCTGTGGCAGTGTTGTAGTACTCGAGATCGGTCTTGGTCTCGAGACCGGTCTCGAGACCACATTTTGAAGGTCTCGGTCTCGTCTCGGAATCGACTGCATTTTTACTCAGTCTTGTCTCGGTCTCAAAGTGGACTCGGGATTTTATTTCAAGACCGGTCAAGACCACAACTGTGGGGATATCAATAAATTGCCTGTGCATTTTTGGATTTACTTGTTAATATCATTGCTGTGATTTTGCGTAAATCGTATTGCTTTGAGTACAACCAATAACTTGACTCATTTATCATTTGAAATTGTTGTCACTGTTAACGGCTGTCACCCCTCCTGCCCCCTTTCACACGCCCCCCACAAACGTGCATGTGAGTGACAGGAGAAGAGGCTGTGTGAAGATGTCAGCCAACTCGTCTGTAATAAAATTTGGTTACCTGAACCACAGAGTTTTTTTGCACAACTACAACCAAAAGAAAACACAGCGCAACATGTAAATTTTGTAAAGCAATGCTAACGGAGACGGCTGGGACCACGTCCAACTTTTACCGGCACTTGGAGAGAGCATAAAGAAAGGTAAGCTAAGTGTAAGTGAGATTTAGTGAATACTAGCTAAACACATTTGCTAACCATGTGTATACAGTATGTTTCAGGACGCCGGTTTCATTGGCTTGCCGGTTATTTACCCGCTAGCTAGGTGCGCAAGCATATTAGCACATTACCTCACTGCATCAGATAACTTAATGTTACAATGGATGTAACATTAAGTTAGCTAATGTAGTGTTAACTTTGTGTGAGAGTGAGGGGTCAGGACATGTCTTATTCCTACGTTACATTTTTTAATGTGATAAAAATGACGAGACAAGTGATGTAAAGCTATGTAGCTAATGTGTATATAGTTATGTTACATCAACGTCAACTCTGACGTAAATGATACACGCCACGCTCCCTCTCCTGGGTGAGAGAGCTAGAGTCAGCAGTCTCCAGAGTGGAGACAGAGTGACATTAATGCTCCACTTCTATGAAGTTACACATTAAATATGCTTTGCCTGGCTGTAAGCATACATCACATACTTGGAGTGCTAATTTGGGGGTTACATACACAAACAAATATATAACTCTATGTAGTCAAACACTAGAGCTTGTGTGTCTAAGTGAGTAAGTCTGGCTCGCTCAATCACTCAGATCACATCTGTCCCTTTTCCCCTTTTTTAGTATTATCCAAGGAAAGAAATAGTAAAAAAAAAAAGTCCTTACATAGTGGGGCAGCGGGGGCGTGGTCAAGCATCGGTCTGTGGCCAGAGGGCGGAGTCAGGGAAGGTAAGTGGCGGAATCACTGCACCTGATGTTGGTTAATCTGTGTTTGTGTGTCTTCCCCAGTAACCACACCCTATATAAGGAGAGAGAGAGCAGAGGAAGGAAGCTCCCTCCCAACCACAATGCATGTGTGTGTGATAGTGTGAGTGAGTAAAAGCTAAATTAAGTAAAATAAAAAGTTTTCTTTGTGGAACTTAATCCTGGCCTGCCGTCTTTCTGTGCTCCACTCATACGAACTGCCATAGTGATGCCGAAACCCGGGAATTCGAGCACAGGAAGAACAGCTCCATGGAGTCCTCCCCCTTCGCGGACCTGGTCCACGCCCTCGCCATGGCCCAGCAGAGCCAGTACCAGGTGCTAGTCACCCTCCGAAAGGAGCAGGAGCACCGGTTCAAGGGCCTGGTGCTGGCGCAGCAGGAAGACCGACAGGCATTCCGGCACCTCCTCGCGTCGGCGGGGTCCACCACCACCTCCACTGCCACGGGCCCTTCTCCCCTCACCCTCACTAAGCTGGCCCCGCATGACGACCCCGAGGCCTTCCTCACACTCTTCGAGCAGGCAGCAGAGGCCTCGGGCTGGCCGGTGAAACCGCGCACGGTGCGCCTCCTCCCCCTGCTAACGGGCGAGGTGCAGCTGGCCGCGCTACAGCTCCCCGCCGATCGCCGGCTGGTCTACGCGGACCTTCACCGGGCCGTCCTCCAGCGGGTGGGGCGCACCCCTGAACAACAGCGACAGCGCTTCCGCGCTCTGCGTCTGGAGGAAGTCGGCCGGCCGTTCGCGTTTGGCCAGCAGCTCCAGGATGCCTGCTGGCAGTGGTTGAGGGCCGACAACCACGACGCCGAGGGGATCATCGATCAGGTGGTACTGGAGCAGTTCATTGCCCGCCTACCAGAGGGAACCGTGGAGTGGGTCCAGTGCCACCACCCGGCATCGCTGGATCAGGCCATCGAGTTGGCGGAGGACCATTTGGCGGCTGTTCCGACGGCAAGACAGCAGACATCCTCTTCTTCCCTCTCTCTCTCTCTCTCTCTCTCTCTCTCTCCTCCTGTGTCTCGTCCTCGCCCCGTTCCCCCACCACGGAGGCGGGGGCCAGCCTGTCACACCCGCGGTGCCCTCCCGTTTTCCCCTTCTGTGTCTGTCTACCCCCCCGGTGAGTGAGCCCCAGAGCGCCGGTGCAGATAGGAAGGCCGGGCCGGTGTGCTGGCGCTGCGGGGAGCCGAGCCACCTCAAATAGCAGTGCTCGGTGATGGAAGTGGGCACGGTGGTTCAGATCCCTGACGTGCCAGGAGCCGCCCTCGATTGGGCCGGAGCATATCGCATACCGGTGAGTATCCAAGGGGATGCATATCAGGCTTTGGTGGACTCTGGCTGTAATCAGACCTCAATTCACCAAAGCCTGGTGCAAGACGAGGCACTGGGGGGAGCACAGGGGGTGAAGGTGTTGTGTGTTCACAGGGATGTTCACAGCTACCCTTTAGTGTCAGTCCACATTCTTTTCTGAGGGGAAAAATTTAGAGTAAAGGTGGCGGTTAATCCTCGCCTCACTCACTCGATAATTTTGGGGACTGATTGGTTGGGATTCGGGGAGTTAATGAGCCATCTAGTGAAGAGTGGGTTCTGCCGTAGTTCAGCAGGGGGAGGTCCCGGTGTCTCATTGGTGGGAGCAGCTGTCACAGAGCTGTCTACGTCATCTCCGCGTCAGAGTGAGGAGCAGCAGGCTCCTCCTCCCTCTCTCGGAGAATCCCTTGGGGATTTCCCGTTAGAGCAATCGCGAGACGAGTCTCTGCGCCATGCGTTTGACCAAGTGAGCGTAATCGATGGTCAAACGCTCCAGCCAAACGCCACCCCGTCCTTCCCCTATTTTTCTATTATGAAGGATAGGTTATACCGAGTGACGCAGGACACTCAGACTAAAGAGCAAGTCACGCAGCTTTTGATTCCAAAGAGCCGCCAGGCACTCCACGTGGCTCACTTTAATCCCATGGCTGGACACTTAGGGCAGGATAAGACACTAGCCCGACTAATGGCCCGGTTCTATTGGCCAGGGATTCGCGGCGATGTTTGTAGGTGGTGTACGGCGTGCTGCAAATGCCAGTTAGTAAATCCGGCAGCCATTCCAAAAGTGCATTTGTGCCCTCTCCCATTAATTGAGACCCAGTTTGAAAGAATTGGGATGGATCTCGTTGGGCCATTAGATTGGTCAACATGAGGGTACCGCTTTATTTTAGTTCTGGTGGACTGTGCAACGCGATACCCGAAAGCAGTGCCTCTTCGCAATATCTCAGCACACAGTATTGCGGAAGCGCTCTTCTACATCATCTCCCGAGTTGGAATCCCGAAAGAGATTCTGACTGACCAAGGCACCTCGTTTATGTCACGTACACTGAACGAACTGTATGGGTTATTAGGTAGTAAGCCGATCCGCACCAGTGTGTATCACCCACAAACGGATGGTTTAGTTGAACGGTTTAATCGCACTCTCAAAAATATAATTAAAAAATTTGTGAGGATGCATGTAATTGGGATAAATGGCTCAAACCCTTGTTATTTGCAGTGCAAGAGGTCCCCCAAGCCTCCACGGGGTTCTCCCCGTTCTAATTGTTATATGGACGTAAGCCGCGCGGCATTCCAGATGTGCTGCGAGAAAATTGGGAGGAGGGACCTTCGCCCAGTAAAAATCAAATTCAATACGTTATGGACCTGCGCGCAAAACTTCACACACCTAACCCAGGAGAATTTGCAGCAGGCCCAAGAACGGCAAACCCACCTGTATGACAGGGGTACGCGCCTTAGGGAGTTCGCACCGGGAGATAAAGTTCTCGTACTGTTGCCCACATCGAGCTCCAAATTAATCGCCAAGTGGCAAGGACCCTTTGAGGTCACACGGCGAATCTGGGATGTCGACTACGAGGTGAGGCGAACGGACAGGGGTGGGGCGCTACAGGTTTACCACCTCAATCTGCTCAAACTCTGGAATGAGGAGGTCCCCGTGGTGTTGGTGTCGGTGGTTCCAGAGAAGGCGGAGCTGGGGCCGGAGGTTCAAAAGGGAACATTGGCATTGCGTACCTCTCCAGTACCCTGTAGAGACCACCTCTCCCCGACCCAACTCGCGGAGGTCACCCAGTTGCAGACCCAGTTTTCGGACGTGTTCTCGCCCCTGCCCAGCCACACCGACCTCATAGAGCACCACATTGAGACGCCCCCGGGGGTGGGAGTGCGCAGCCTCCCTTACGGGCTACCCGAACACAAGAAAAAAGTGGTTCGGGAAGAACTCAAGGCCATGCTCGAAATGGGCATCGTTGAGGAGTCCCACAGTGATTGGAGCAGCCCGGTGGTCTTGGTACCCAAGACCGACGGGTCGGTCCGGTTCTGTGTGGACTATAGAAAAGTCAACGCGGTGTCTAAATTAGACGCATACCCAATGCCTTGTATTGATGAGTTGCTCGATCGACTAGGCACGGGTTGCTTTTACTCGACACTGGATTTGACAAAGGGTTATTGGCAGATCCCCTTGACTCCATTATCCTGAGGACAAAAAACGGCCTTTTCCACACCATTTGGCTTACACCAGTTTGTCACGCTTCCTTTTGGGCTGTTTGGGGCGCCCGCTACGTTCCAGCGACTGATGGATAGGGTCCTCCGCCCCCACGCCACCTATGCGGCCGCGTACCTAGACGATATCATTATTTATAGTAATGACTGGCCGCGGCACCTACAACACCTGAGGGCCATCCTTAGGTCGCTGAGGCGGGCGGGTCTCACAGCCAACCCGAAGAAGTGTGCGATTGGGTGGGTGGAAGTACGGTATCTGGGCTTCCACTTGGGCAACGGGCAGGTGCATCCCCAAATTAACAAGACAGCAGCAATTGCGGCCTGCCCGAGGCCCAAGACCAAAAAGGGGGTGAGACAGTTCCTGGGACTGGCTGGCTACTATTGTAGGTTTATACCTAATTATTCAGACGTTACCAGCCCGCTGACTGATCTGACTAAAAAGGGGGCACCAGATCTGGTCCAGTGGACGGAGCAATGCCAGCGGGCTTCCTCTGAGGTGAAGCCTGCACTGTGCAGGGGGCCACTGTTACACTCCCCTGACTTTTCTCTCCCTTTTACGTTGCAGACGGACGCGTCGGACAGAGGGCTGGGGGCCGTTCTGTCCCAGGAGGTGGAGGAGGAGGACCGCCCCATCCTGTACATAAGCAGGAAGCTGTCGGTGCGTGAGGGGCGCTACAGCACCATTGAAAAGGAGTGCCTGGAGATCAAGTGGGCGGTCCTCACCCTCCGCTGCTACCTCCTGGGGCACTCTTTCACCCTCTGTTCGGACCACGTGCCCCTCCAGTAGCTCCACCGCATGAAGGATGCCAATGCACAACTCACCCGTTGGTATCTGGCACTCCAGCCCTTTAATTTCAAGGTGGTCCACAGGCCGGGGGCGCAGATGGCCGTGGTGGACTTCCTCTCCCGTCGGGGGGGAGTCAGCTGCTGGCCGGACGGCTGTCCAGCCTGAGTTGGGCGGTTATATGGCAGCGGGGGCGTGGTCAAGCATCGGTCTGTGACCGGAGGGCAGAGTCAGGGAAGGTAAGTGGCAGAATCACTGCACCTGATGTTGGTTAATCTGTGTTTGTGTCTTCCCCAGTGACACGCCCTATATAAGGAGAAGTAGGAAGCTCCCTCCCAACCACAACGCATGTGTGTGTGATAGTGTAAGTGAGTGCGTGAGTAAAAGCTAAATTAAGTAAAATAAAAAGTTTTCTTTCTGGAACTTAATCCTGGCCTGCTGTCTTTCTGTGCTCCACTCATACGAACTGCCACACATAGTCAAAGTTGAATTTTGGTTTTAATCCTGTCATTGTGTATTTGTGTTTTTCAGACACTTTGTTGTCAGAGGTGGAGAACATGATCGACAGTGAAGGAGATGCAACTGACTCTGGGGCCATGAATGTGGATTCATCCAGTGATTCGCCACCAGTCAAATGCCCATGCCTTCTGTCCCGCTACAAGGCTCACAAGAAGCGCAACTCAGCCCAGGATTCAAGTGTTATAACACAGATAAGCAAATACTTTGATGCCATCAATGACACCGACAATGCACTCATCTTCTGGGCCAAAAACCATGACCGATTCCCACAACTCCACAAGTCGCCACTGAAGATGCTGTCAGTCCCTGCCTCCTCAGCACCAGTGGAAAGGGTTTTTAGAAGAGGGGGCATCATAATGAGACCCCATCGTACACGTTTAGGTCACAGAATGTTGCAGTCTCTGATATTTCTAAAATGCAACCAAACTCTTCTTTTAAAGTCCATGTTTTTGTGGTCTTTCTCAATGTCCATATCATGTGTTTATCATTCGTGGTGTGCATGGACTTAAATGTTTCAGCACTACAGTTTGTTCTGGTTTGGCATATGATGTCATCATTTTTGAAACTACTTGCACAAAAAAATTGTACTGTATTAGATGGATGGTAAATCATTCAGTACAGTGTTAAAGATGGTTAAGTTGATTTCAGCTTAGGAAAGTTCCCACACATGAAATTCATCTCTGCAGTGCCTTTTGATTATTTTATCAAGACATTTCATTATACAGACATATAGGTCAACAAAAGAGGTGAATGAACAAGAATCTTCATTTGTTTTCTGTGGGTGTTTTTATGGGAATGTGGATTACTTACAGGTCTATTTGAGGGGTGCCTATGGTTTGCACGTTCCATTTTATCATAAGTGGGTCATGCAGTTTGGGACACTGGTCTGGTCTTGGTCTTGACTTGGTCTCGCCCTGTCTCGGTCTTGGTCTTGTCTCGGTCTCGACCCCTCAAAGTCTTGGTATTGATACACTATGGTCTTGTCTTGGTCTCGGTTTAGGTGGTCTTGACTACAACACTGCGCTGTGGTCTGACAAGAACTGTTTTTAGAAATCATGGATGTTGTGTCCTGCAGGCTGAAGAGGATTAGGACCATCCAGACTGTTACTAGCACAATGTTCAAAAGTCAACATCTGTGGGGATGTTAGTGCTTGACTAAAGTTTGTTGGTGAACGAATGAACAAAGACTACCAGTGGAACTGGTTCACTGCACAAAGTGGATGGAATAATTAAGGAGGACTACCTCAGAATTCTTCAGCATAACCTCAGATCATCAGAAGCTTGAACAGAGTTGGGTGTTCCAACAGGACAATGACCCCAAACACACACCAGATCTGGTTGTGGAATGGATAAAGCAGGCTAACATTAAGCTTTAAGCAAGCCCTGACCTCAACCCTATTAAAAATATATTTAAAAGTTGGGGTTTTGCTGGAAACATACAAAGCAACTTGAACTCAACCAATTTTGCCAGGAAGAGTGGTCAAATATCCAACCAGAATTCTGCCAGAAGCTTGCTGATGGTGACCAAAAGTGTCTGATCAAGGTGAAACTTGCTCAGGGACATTTAACCAAATACGAGGGTGTGTGTGTGTATATATGTATGTGTGTATATATATATATATATATATATATATATATATATATATATATATATATATATATATATATGTGTGTGTGTGTGTGTGTGTGTGTGTGTGTATATATATATATATATATATATATATATATATATATATATATATATATATATATAAGATATTTTTTTGACTGCGTGTTGATTTCAGAAATCCCCAAATAAATTAAAAGTAGTGCACCAAATAATTTTTTTTTCTATGAAAGTTATGCAATCATTCTGCCACAGAAAAAGAAAAGGTCTTTTGTAAAATTCTGACCACAACTTCATTTCTAATAAAGTGTCTGGGAATTGTATAGGTTTTACAGTGCGAGTCTATACGCGTGTGCGCACGCCAGAGGTATGCACTCCGTCGAGTGCCTTTCTAGTTTATTTTTAATGATTTGGGTGAAATGATTCATATTCAGAAATTGATCAGCAGGGTTTTTTTCTGCATGTTTCCAAAATTAATGCTGAACATTAAGTGGTTTTCACATAGTGCCTATTGTATTACTTAGTGTATGCATTAGAAATTATTTAATCTTTAACATTAACATTTGAAAAATAAAGAACACACACACTACTTGTCTTTGCTACGCGTTACAAATTTGTTTTATTTGTACTCTTAGAAAACATTTACAGAAAAAAGATGAAATTTAAAAAAATTCCATTATTTGAACCAATAAAATCCAATACATTCCTGGGATTTTCATACAAAACCAAACTAATGGACTTGGCAGTGTGATGCTACTCGGAGCCTGCTGTGAAAATTAGTGAAACTAAAGTGTTGATGGTGCTTACACTATAGCCAGTGTTCATAAATGTACCAGCTCATGGACCAGGTCACTGCTGCCAGGCTGAAACTGAGCTTGGTTTAAATAATGGAAATTCGTCAGACTTTGCAGTGCAAAACTGAAGAGAAACAGGCCAGAGAACAAGGAGAGACAAGGAAGAATAATCTTACTACACTGGATAATGAAAATAACCAGCGAGAACATAGATATGAGCTGAGGTCTGGTGTTCAACTTTCCTCCTGATCCTGATAAACGTTGATGTCATTCAGTTCAATGATGATGATTTTCTGTACTTTCAAGCAACACTTTAATTGTATACTGCTTTTGATATGAATAACAGTGTCATGAAAATTCCAATATCTGGGCTCACGCTAGCTGCTCGCACGTCCGCAAATTGCGAAGTTTTATTCCAATTTGCGAAAAGAAAATCATCTGTATTTGCATTTTATGCGAAAGTCATTTAAAGTTTAAGCAAAATCCATCAAACAATTGCGATTTCTCAAGATAAACAGTACCTTTCGTGTTCATCTTCGATGTTTTGATTTATAACCAACGCCCCCGTGTTTCAAAGCTTCTTATTGGTTGACGGCAAATTACGTCTTCCAATAGTATCAGACCTTACATATAAAATGATCAATTTCCGAGTTGCGCTGATAATGTCGGCAATTCTCGCTCATCAGTGAACAAGATTATAGCGAGGTTTGTTTAAAATAAATTATCCGACTTTACATATGACAAAAAATTTATCTAAAAAGTGAGATAACACATTAGAATATTCTGTTAGCTTTCTCAGTTAGGGATAAAAACACGATATAACCATTCTAAAGACGTATTTTCTACATAATATCAACCCTGACAGAACTTTGGAAGAACTCACAGATGAACCAGGATATATCGACTAAGTGTACCTTGTTTTCAGAGCGTTTTGACGCACATGGTTCAAAGTTTTGACTGCAAGTGTTTCATTTGAGAAATTAATGGTGAATATCATTATATTTGAGTTATGAGATTAATTTATAAGAAACAACCATTGATTTTAACTCCCTGAGCTCCCTTCATCCTACCCATAAAGACACCCCCCTCCCCCTAAACACACACACACGAGGCAATACCAGTGGTTGAGATGTTAAAATAGAATTTTGAAAAAAATAAAATAAAAAATAAAATTAATATATTAGCAAGGCCAGCCACTGATATTGGTCAAGTCAGACACTGACGTTGGCCAGGCCAACTTGGCCAGTTCAAATTTATACATGACCTTGGGTTACCATGGACCTCTAAATGGCCTCTAACTCCCAAACCATGGCAGATGAAGCTTAAGTTTGTATAAGCAGTTAATATGAAATCAGCATTTTCCTGAACATAGCATACATGACCTCGGGGTACCTTGAAAGGTCAGACTCGAGGTTGCTCAACTTTGAATTGCCTATAACTCCCAAACCATGGCAGATAGAGCTCAAATTTGTATAGGCCACTAATATAAAGTGATATATCACCTTTCCATTGAACTTAGTTTATATGACTCTGTAAGGTTGCTCAACCTTGAATATTGTATACTCTCCAAACCATGGCAGACAGAATTCAAGTTTGTGTAATCAGCTAATATAAAGCCGTATAAGAGGATTCAAGAATAAATAAGCATTCTATGAACATAAATCAAGAACATGGAAAGACAAAGGCAGGAAACAAGCTTGCAAAGACTATTGAAACACCAACAAACTACAATAACAATTCATTTTTCAATATTATGTCAGTGCAAGAAACATTAAGAAGTATAACATATCTTGCTAAAAAAATTACTTTGCTAAAAAGAAAATTGTTCTTTTAGCATTTCTTGCAAAGCGAAATTGCAAATTGCTAAAGAAAAATTTGAGTCTTTAGCACTTTTCGTTAAAACAATTTGGGTCCTAGAGTGAGCACAGAATATAGAAATATAAAATCACCATCCTTTTCCTTAACCTAGCTCAATCTGGCAACCCAACCATTGGGAGGTGAGAGAGAGATCTGTGCCCCAGTGCTTGTTGCAGTTCCTATTTTTAACCAGTAGGTGCAATAACTGTAATCCAGCCACTGGGGGTGCATAAACGTACTCTTGCTGCTGGTCCCAAACCTGGATAAATGGAGATTGTTTCATAAGATCTTAGAGAATGAGAAAATGCTGAATGAATGGAGAGTGTGCTAGTCCCAAAATACAAGAATAAGGGAGATGTGCAGAGTTGCGGTAATTACAGAGGGATAAAATTGATGAACCACACCATGAAGTTATGGGAAAGGGTATTGAAGGGGAGATTGAGAAGAGAGGTAGCAATCTGTGAACAGCAGTACGGGTTTATGCCAAGGAAGAGCACATCGGATGCAATTTTTGCTTTAAGAATGTTAATGGAGAAGTACAGGGAAGGCCAGAGAAAGCTACATTGTGTGTTTTGTAGACCTGGAGAAGGCATACGATAGAATGCCGAGAGATGAGTTATGGTATTGTATGAGAAAGTGTGGAGTGAATGAGAAGTATATTAGTGTGGTGCAAGACATGTATGAGAACAGTGAAACAGCAGTGAGGTGTGCAGTTGGAATGACTGAATGGTTCAAGGTGAAGATGGGACTTCATCAAGGATCTGTTTTGAGTCCTTTCTTGTTTGCTTGATGGACGAAGTGAGGCAAGAGTCACCATGGAACATGATGTTTGCGGATGATAGTGATATGTGGTGAAAGTAGAAAGGAGGTTGAGCTGGGTTTGGAGAGATGGAGGTATGCACTGGAACGAAGAGGAATGAAGGTGAGCAGTAGCAAAACAGAATACATGTGCATCAGTGAGAATGGGGATGAGAGTGTAGTGAAGATGCAAGAAGTAGACGTAAAGAAAGTTGGTGAATTCAAGTACCTGGGGTCAACTGTACAGGAAAATGGGGGCTGCGAGAGTGAGGTGAGAAAGAGAGTGCAGGCAGGGTAGAGCAGTTGGAGAAGGATTTCGGGAGTCATTTGTGATAGGAAAGTCCCAGCAAAAGTGAAAGGTAAGATGTATAAGACAGTAGTGAGACAGCTGTGATGTATGGATTGGAGACCGTACCCTTAACGAAGAGACAGGAGGCAAAGTTGGAGGTGGCGGAGTTGAGGATGTTAAGGTTTGTGATGGGAGTGACAAGGTTGGACAGGATAAGGAACGAACACATCAGGGGGACAGCACATGGGGAGAGCTTGGGAATTAAGCTAAGAGAGAGGAGACTGAGATGGTATGGGCACATCCTGAGAAGAGATGCAGAGCATGTTGTAAGGAGAATGTTGAGGATGGAGCTGCCAGGCAAACGAAAACAAGGAAGGCCAAAGAGGAGATACTGTGCTCAGCGTAAATGTGTACACCCCCTTTGAAAAGCAACATTTTAAACAATATCTCAATGAACACACAATTTCCAAAATGTTGACAAGACAAAGTTTAATATAACATCTGTTTAACTTATAACGGGAAAAAGTAAGGTTAATAATATAACTTAGATTACACATTTTTCAGTTTTACTCAAATTAGAGTGGTGCAAAAATGAGTACACCCCACAACAAAAACTACATCATCTAGTACTTTGTATGGCCTCCATGATTTTTAATGACAGCACCAAGTCTTCTAGGCATGGAATGAACAAGTTGGCGACATTTTGCAACATCAATCTTTTTCCGTTCTTCAACAATAACCTCTTTTAGTGACTGGATGCTGGATGGAGAGTGATGCTCAACTTGTCTCTTCAGAATTCCCCAAAGAAAATAATTTATTTCCACCACAAAGGTGAAGGCTACAAGAAGATCAGCAAAGCTTTACGGTACTTATCAGTCAGAATACTGTAGCAAAAGTGGTACAAAAATTTAAGAAAGATGGAACTGCAACCATCTCACAGAGACATCCAGGTCGTCCACGGAAGTTAACACCTTGACAGGAGCGTCTTCTGATGAGAAGGGCTGAAGAAAATAGACATGCAAGCTCACTGCAGTTATCTAAAGTAGTGGAAAGCCAAACTGGGGTGACTATTTCCCGTGACACAATACGGCGTACACTGCAGAGGAATGGCATGCATGGATGCCGTCAACGAAAGAAGCCTCTCCTAAAGCCCAGGCACAAAAAAGCCTGCCTAGAATTTGCCAGGGCCCATGCTGACAAAGATGAAGACTACTGGGACTCTATACTCTGGAGTGATGAGACCAAGATAAATGTTTTTGGAACTGATGGCTTCAAAACTGTATGGCGTCGCAAAGGTGAGGAATACAAAGAAAAATGCATGGTGCCTACAGTGAAACATGGTGGTGGCAGTGTCCTTACGTATGTGTGGCTGCATGAGTGCTGCTGGTGTCGGGGAGCTGCATTTCATTGATGGCATCATGAATTCACAGACGTATTGCTCTCGACTGAAAGAGAAGATGCTACCATCACTCCGTGCTCTTGGTCGTCGTGCACTTTTCCAACATGACAACGATCCTAAACACACATCTAAGACCACTGTTGGATTTCTGAAGAAGAACAGCGTGAAAGTGATTCAGTGGCCAAGTATGTCTCCTGATCTGAACCCAATCGAACAGCTATGGGGATACAGATGTGTATCCAAGATGGCGGCACAGGTGTTTTCACATTTGTCTCTGCGTTTGTTTGTGTAGCTAAACTGTGTTTATATACGTTTGAATGGGCTACCAGATCTGATAAACTTATATTCTGGGACTTCAGAACTTAAACCGCAGCAGCATTCGCAAACAGCAACATAATTAAGCCTAATTAACAAACGCGCAACTTGGATAACATCAACATCATGAAAGTGGTTGGCCTGCTACTCCTGCTTGCTTATATGCTGAGCTTACCCGAGGAGTGTGTTCTGCTATGTGGTGAGCAACTGAACGTATTCCGGATTGTTTTTCAGAGTTCTGGCACTATGGTGCTTCTTTCAAGAAGTACTGCTTTCCACCTGACTTCATCCACTACCTCCACCGAGGCCCCATTGGGACTGCTGCCCCAATGGACAGAGATATGATCCATGCCCACCTCTAAGCGTGAGCAGGGATCCTGGGCTACCCGGTCAACAAAACCAGCAACCCTATGGATTATTCTACTCCTGTTCCTCTCAGGTAACATTCACCCCAATCCAGGCCCAGAGCGGATTGAATTCACAAACCCCGACAAACTAAAAAACAGTAGTGGCTTGCGTTTTTTTCATGTAAATGTACATAGCCTGGTGAATAAAATTGATGAAATTCGCCTGTGGGCGAAGTTGACAGAAAGTGACATAATTGTTCTCTCTGAGACATGACTTAAACCTTTAACTACTGACAGTATGCTCCATATCGATGGATATAATCTCACAAATATAAAACATTCTGGAAACTAGTTAAATCTACCTCGGGGGATGTGCCACTCCCCACCATTCCTGAAGCTATTGTAACAGAACAAGGAGAAGTGAGGGGTAAACTAAATTTAGCAGAGGTTTTTAATAAATATTTTATCAATGCAGGAATGGTGACACAGTCGGTCCTCCCAACCTCCAATGCGGACAGTGAACCCCCTTCAGTCTCTTCTAGCTTTTTGAATGTGTTTAACTTTTCTTACCCTAGGCTGACACTTGCACGACTTTTGGCCACGATTTTGTCGTGGCAAGTCGTGCCATTTTGGGGCACGAACTGGGAGGCTCCCGCACTGTTCACGACTAGTTCACGCATAGTTCACGACGAGTTCACGAATGCGTGCCCGTCCACATTCATGAACTGGCACGACGAGTTCACGCATAGTTTGCGCATAGTTTATGCACTTCCCGCATTGGCACGACGAGTTTGCGCAATTTGGACGGTGTCGTGCCGACTTGGGCACGCCTGTGTCATGCACAACCTCATCCTCATCAGATACCCACACGCAATTTCAGAAGTGGACCGCGAAGATCCGGACACACATGATCTGATCCCTGGTGGATGGAGGACTGACCGACACCTGCAGGGGCTGCTGCCTCTAACCGGCCATCATACCCAGAAGGATGCAAAGGATCAGCGAGACTACCTGTCACATTACTACATGTCCCCTGCTGGTGCTGTCCCTTGGCAAGAAAGAATGGTATACTGACAGTCAATGAAAATGTCCAGGTGACATTTATGAAAATAATTTTATTCATAAGCTATGAAATCATGTACTAGAAGCTTACAGATCAATATACTGACATTTAACTCGAGATGAATAAACAAAAAAATCACAATTGTTGTGAGCTTTGATAATGTACAGTCTGAACAAAATGAATACCCTGTAATTGGAAAGTTGCAGCTTCAGTACCGAGTATTGTCCCCACCAACAGCAATACAAGCCGTCAGTCTGCGACGCATACTGCGTATCAAACGGCGAATCCTGTCTTGTGGAATGGCCTGCCACTCCTCTTGAAGAGCCTGGATCAGTTGACCTCTGTTCATGGGACGAGGAACACGGTTCTGGATCTGAACACCAAGGTGATCCCATAAATGCTCAATGGGATTGAGATCAGGTGAATACGCAGGCCATGGCAGGGTTTGGACATTCAATCGACGCCCAACTTCTGAAAAACTTAGGCTGGCTTGCACCATGCCGAGGGCCCGCCATCTGTCATCTGGATTTAACCGTGGCATCTTGGACATAAGGAATACAAAAGTCGGCTTTTTCATGGCCTTAATAAAGGCTATCCAACCCATCCTTTCAACCGTGTACAAATTTTTGTTTTTCTCCAAAACAGCACTTTGAGCTGATTCCTAAAGACCACTCCCTGAAGACTATTGAAAAATGTTTGGATTGAGGAGAACTCATTAATGACTTCTGTGTACGCTATTCAATAGAAACATCTCAAAACAAATATTTCCCCAACTCCGTATTGCATAATATGTTGAATTATTGACCTGGACTTTTTCATTGACTATGTGGTGAGAATGATTTTAAACAATTTGGACCTGGTAAGATCTTTTCAGAGCTGTTGGATGATTTAAAAGATCTGGAAGAAAATGGGATTACTGTTGGTGGTGAAACAGTCAAAGGGGCTTTGTATTGTGTTGCTGGTGACAATTTGGGATCACACAGCATTGGAGGGTTTACAGAAAATTTCAGCCAATCCCAGTGCTTCTGCAGATACTGTGAAATAACTCGGCATGATTTTCATGATGACCCCCTTGTTTGTGGTCCACAGCGGAACCCAGATAACTACAAGGCAGCTCTTGCACGCCTACAAGAAGAAGGCATTCGAGACGTGAAGGGAATTAAGGTAAATTCCGTTTTCAATGACTTGGAATCTTTTCATGTATGTCAACCGGGTCTTCCACCTTGCTTGGGCCATGACTTGTTTGAGGGCATTGTATCCTATGACGTTGCACTGTTCTTGAAGTATTTCATTAAAACAAAGAGATGGTTTACATACTCAGTTTTGAATCGGCGAATCAAACAATTCAAATACAAAGGATCTGATGCCCTCACAAAGCCATGCAGTGTCAACCCTGATGCAGGTAAACTCTCTGGTCAGGCGGTGCAAAATTGGAATTTTTTGAGGTTGTTGCCTGTGCTGATTGGTGATAAAGTGCAAGATCCAGATGATGCTGTGTGGCAGTTAACACTACATCTTAAAGATGTTGTGGATTTGGTTTGTGCTCAAAACATTTCCATGCCACAGGTAGCTTACCTTGAGATAACAATCCAAGATTATTTGGATTCAAGAAAGGACTTGTTTCCTGAGAGTAAACTGAAGCCTAAACATCATTACTTACGACACTATCCTGCACTTATTCTAAAATTTGGCCCACTTATCAGATTATGGACAATGTGATTTGAAAGCAAGCATGCCTATTTCAAAAGGTGCGCAAGGCATTTGAAAAACTTTAAAAACATATGTCTCACTTTGTCTGAAAGACACCAAATGTTTCAGGCATATCTATCAGCTGGATTAGGATGCAGTCAGTTGTTACAGGTGAAAAACTGTTGTTCTTTTGTCCCCAGCCTTTACAGTGATGCCATTAAGGGTGCTGTTGCTGGTTTTGGATTTTCAGAAAATGACACGTGTCTCCACAGACATCCAGTATAAGGGCACATCATACAAAAAGGGAGATTTCCTCATTACAAAAAAATGATGAGTCCATTGAGTTTGGAGAGATTGCTATCATTTTAATCCAACATAATGCAAATGTTCATTTTGTCTTGGACATGCATTCATCTGCATATCACAATGAATATCACCTGCACTCTGTGACAAAATTGACTGCACAGTTGCTTTGCCTTCACATTGCTAATTTGGTAGATTTCTATCCCTTAAAGTCATACATCATCAACGGGCACCGTGTCATTCCATTAAAGCAGTGTATTGTCACAGTGAAGTTTTTCACACACTATACTATCTACAGCATGCCACCAGACACAATGTGCCAACCAGTAAGGCTTGACTTGTTATAGCTATCCCAATTTATAGTTTATAGGTGAACTTGTATATAGTTAATATGCTTGGTAGAAATCTCACACACTATACTGTAAATAGAATATCCATCTACAGCATGCTAATCACACAATGTGCCAACCAGTAAGGCCTGACTTGTTATAGGTATCCCACTTTGTAGTTTATAAGTGAAGATGTATATAGTTAATATGCTTGATATAAATTTGAACGTATGAGCGGTCCAGACATTCAGAAATCTCTAACCCTGACTTAAAATGCAAATCTGTGACATTTTAATGCCTGCTTGTCCAAATGGGGTTTGTGTACTTATATAATTGTTGGATACATGCAATCATCAAACATTAATTGTAATCGAAAAGTTGTCCACTGCATTGGCTTGTGGAACCCCTCTGATTTCACTTGTTCTTCTTTGATTACAGAAAGTATGGATTTGACAAAAACGTTTCTAAGAACGTCAATCGATGAAGTCTTGTCTGACCTCCCTGAGATGTCAAAGCAAATGCTTGAAGAGACCTTACAGTCCCTTGGTGTGGAGACATCTGAAGACTTTCGGTTCATACAGGAGGCGGATTTGCTCCCAGCACTGAGGCCAATTCAAGCCCGGAAAGCCGTTGCAGCTTGGAAGCTGACATGTAAGTCAGTAAATGCAGTTATAGGATTCAACCTGTTCTTCTAGTTGAAACATACCATACTTGGAAGTATCGAAATTAGATGTGACCTAAAGAAACATTTGTTGTGTTTGTGTCTGTGTGTTTGCAAGCAGTCCAGATTTCTGAAACCAGCAGCTCATCTGTTAATGCGTCACCGCAACCATCCACCTCATCTGCTTCACCCATGCAATCACCAAATAGTTCATCCTCCAACAGCCCAGGCAATGATTGGCTGGATAAGTTCGTCATCCCGTGTGAAAAGTTCCCTGAGAAACTAATGCAGTGTCTCTCTAGAGGGAAGCGTCCAAGTCCTCAGCTGAGGAGAGAAATGGTCCGGATCTTGGTCCGTGAGTTGAATCCAGAAAAGACACACATCAGTAAAAGGCACTGCGTGGAGGTTGCCAAAAAAATGGTGGGAAAATTCCCGCAATCCCTACAAGACGTTATAGAAGGAGACATCATTGGGCCTGGTTATCACTCCCTGGCGAAGCAACTACAGAACCGGATTGAAAATGTGAAGCGAAACATGACCCCAAAAATCATAAAAAGACGTCATCTCACAGCAGACTCAGACACTGATGAAATACCCCCAGAAAAAAGGGCAGCTGTCCAAGACACCTATGGGTGCATAAATTGGCATGTGAAATTTCTTCCCCTAGAAGAGACCCCTGAGACGCAGCAGGAGAAAAAAGAAAAGCTGAAGGTGATGTCTCAACAACCTGATGCAAATCCACAGGAAGTAAAAGATCTTATGAAAGCTACTTACTACACACAGAGGAAACAAGTGAACCTGGGGGAACATGTGAAGCAACTTCTTGATGAGTGGCCATTTTGGTTTGAAGAACTTGGCATGGCAGTTCATTTCAAACATTTGACCGGAATTGATCTGATAGACACTTTTTCTCGGAATGTGGATCTGAAAGGGAAACGCCTTCTGAACTACCTAAACACAGTTTGTCCGACAAAGAACAAAAGGTTCCTACAGGCCCTAACAAAGCTGAAAATGGTGAGGGGAGAGGCAATTGGTTGCTCCGAAGATCTCAAAGAGATGATCCTCCTTCTACTTTCCCACTTTGATGACCAAGAAAACTCAATGTTCTGCTATGTGGAGGACACCTGCCTAGGGCGGGAAGTAGACGTGGACCAACTCGAGATTACCCCCACAATTGTTGTGTGTGGTAAGTTTTTCTTGGTATTCTTTCATTGGGGAGGCCTGGGAAAAGTTGGCAAGCGGGGTTGCAGAGGATGACTTCAGAGTAGTATGGGCGGCAACCGGCAGGTAATGATGGATATATATACACACATGCACACACCAACACACCTGGGCATTTAGACTTGAGTGTCTAAATGCCCCGGTAGACATAGATGTCACTATCATAACCTACCAGCTTGTCAATTATTGGCCATGGAGGCATCCTCTGCACTTCCCACTTGCCACTTTTTTACATATTTGTGTACAATGCATGTATGTGCACCAATTTGTATGTGTTTGTCCAGAGAAGGAAAATACTGGGGGTGCTTAACCCTTTGGTGACTGACCCCTTGAAAATGGTTCCTCCAGGAACCATGACGTTTCAGTTGTCAAGACAATGGAAAAACTAAAATACAAATACAAGAGCATTTTGTTTTGTGCACAAGAGCATTGTGACGTATCTTTGTTTTTGTATTTTAGTTTTTCCGTTGTCTTGACAACTGAAACGTCATCGTTCCTGGAGGAACCATTTTCAAGGGGTCAGTCACCAAAGGGTTAAGCATAGCAAAGGAGTTATACCACACAAGCATTTCAATTTTTCACAAAATGACCTGTCTAGATGTTTTAATGGTAATAAACATCACTAGCCTTAAATGTGGGCCAAAAGCATATCTTGTCATTGCATTCTGCAATGTTTCAGGAACAATCAAGTAGACTTAAGTCATAGGCAATTGGACTACTTTTCGTAGCTTGAAGACACTTCGTTTGCATCTCTAACATACTACTTCTGCTCCAATTCTGAATGGGGGTGAGAAGGTACTGCTTACTTTACCTCTGGACAGTGGACTTGTTAGGCCAACCCACATGATACTCAAAATTTGAAATGGACAAAATATCTTCAAGCTTCAAAAAGATATCGATTTGCCCACAACTTGCCTCTTTTGACTAAGATTTTCTGGATAAACAAGAATGTTAACATGTTTTTTTTTTATTTAGGCTAAACTGTCATGATGTTCTCGTTTTAGGGCGGTCCTGCTTTTCCTCGAAGAGGTACATGTTGAGTGTGGACAAACAAATAGTGAATGACAATATCCCCTCCTTCATGACTGCAGTCTGCCTGATGTTCGGGAGCTATTATTGCTTCAACATTCACTATCCAGAAGAGCTTGCGTCAATCCTGGAGTTTCTGCAGAGGTATGTTCATTTGGCTTGCAAGCAACACATTAACCCTTTTTTGCCTAGTGCCTGGTGTAATTTTTGCATGAAGAAGGTGAAATCTCCCACTACTCGGGGTACGTGCAACGCTTTAAAAAAAAAAAATGAAATTACTGCAAAATTATCAGTTCCTCTGATTTTACTACTTCAGTGTAGTAAGACACTTTTATTTAATTTTATAAACGACTGACATTTAAAAAAAATGAGAGATGGTCATGACTCTCCAACAGATTTCTGCATGTCTGTTGTGCCCTCCCCCTTTAAGGTGCTTCTTCTCCATTAACCCCAGAAGGGAACAAAGGTGGTGAAGACCTCTTCCCGGCTACAGGTCAACCCTCGTGTCCTCACGCTAATTCAAGACCTGGCAGATCACGAATGGTGCAATGCCTGAACATGGTAGGTTAGACAACCGAGTTTGAAAAGTGTTCTACATAAGTACAACACAATGTTTTCAGGGTAGACTGGCTGAACACATGTATGCAATCTGCACAGGCAATTTGAACTACCCCATGGGTAAACACCACGTGGAACATCATAAGAATGACCCATATATCTTGATTTGCTTGTTTGTATGATTGAATGGCTAATGCAGTCATTATTTGATTGCCAACTGGTTGAGCAGCAAGGCATATGCAATATGTGACATAATTGCTGCATTAAAATGCATTAATACCTAAAATTAGATAAATTAAATTTGATTCTGTTAATTTTTGTTCTCATGTAGCCTAAAACCATTTGAGAGTAGAGGGACTACTCACACTTTTTTTTTATTTTAGGTCTGTATGGTTTCAGGTTTGTATACCATTGTAAATATTTTGTTTTGATGTCCACCATTCAGGAAGATGAACCTCTCCTTGGCCCCTCTGGAAAGACTTGAAGCAAGAGCTAAGACACACGGCACATCACTTGCGTCTCTCTCTCTCTCTCTCTGCATTTACATATCTCTCTCTCTCTTCTCATGCGTGCACGCGCTACCAACCTTTTGAAGTGTTTTTATGTTTTGTGTACTCTCTACACACATTTGGCAATTCTTCAAAACATGTTTGATTATAAGAACCAATGTGAACTGCTCGATTAACCAATGTTCCTGTTACGTTTACCAATTCTGTGGCAGTCTTGTGATTACCAAAACTTGGTTATGTATCTCCATTGTTTTTTTACAAAGCCACCCACACATGCATGTGGCCTGTTTGATTTTGTTGCTGTGAACATGACTGATCCACAAAACATGTTTGACTCTGATGTTGTGAGAACCAATGACCTTAAAGAACCATTGAGCCTTTATTTATGTAGTGTAAAATACCATGTTCTACTAACCTATGGTGGTTTGTGTAATTTGGAACACTTCTAAAGATATTGGGTTGGGTGATATTGATTGATATCCATGACAAAATATTTTTTTATTAGTTGTGATATGGGCGGCACGGTGGTGTAGTGGTTAGCGCTGTCGCCTCACAGCAAGAAGGTCCTGGGTTCGAGCCCCGGGGCCGGCGAGGGCCTTTCTGTGTGGAGTTTGCATGTTCTCCCCGTGTCTGCGTGGGTTTCCTCCAGGTGCTCCGGTTTCCCCCACAGTCCAAAGACATGCAGGTTAGGTTAACTGGTGACTCTAAATTGACCATAGGTGTGAATGTGAGTGTGAATGGTTGTCTGTGTCTATGTGTCAGCCCTGTGATGACCTGGCGACTTGTCCAGGGTGTACCCCGCCTTTTGCCCGTAGTCAGCTGGGATAGGCTCCAGCTTGCCTGCGACCCTGTAGAAGGATAAAGCGGCTAGAGATAATGAGATGAGATGAGTTGTGATATGATTGCATTAATAATGTGTAGTAAATGGTTTTGGTTTGAAACATTGGGGTTATGTGGAAAATTTGAGTGTCCTGAAGGCCGATTGTGATGACATCAATTCAAGATGGTGCAGCCATTCAATCATTTGTCTCCATCTTAGACTACCAAAATTGTTTTCCCCACATTCACTACACACTATTAGTACCCTCGTATCATAATTAATATGTAAAAATAATGTATTTAGTGCATGCATTTACAGTACTTATCTGTACGAATGGCATGTCATTTGTATCACCAAACCCAATACCTTTGTAAGTGCTCCAAATTACACACAACGACCATGGCTGAGTAAAGCCCAGTATTTTACACCATGAATATGGACCCAATAGCAAAAAACAACAGTCTTTTTCCTTTTATATATATATATATATATATATATATATATATATATATATATATATATATATATATATATATATATATATTTTTTTTTTTTTCCTTTAATATGGTTATGACTTTTCATTATTACAATAAAATCTGTGATTAATTGAATGCCTGTGACATGCCTTGATTTCTATTCTAGTATAGTGGTCCTGTTTAACAATTTGAGACTTTGGATTGAAGTAATGTTTATTCTTTTTAGTGAAATTAGATGGATTTTCATATGCAGTAAAAATGTTATTTTAACGGAAAAAAACTGGCAGCTGGGGTCACCAGAACAATTCTGTAAAATAAACTGCAAAAAAAAGTAATTGCTTTAACTATGCAACATGTACATTAGACTGTTGAAACCTGCATATAACACACAGAAGTTCTGTCATATATGCTGGTTTTAACTGTAAAATGTACATGTTGTGGTAAAATCAATTGCAGTTTTACTGTATGTTTTACAGAAAAAGGTAGCTAAAGTAACCAGAAAAAAATGTAAAATATACAGCAAAATGGTAATTGCTTTTACAGCACAGCATGTACATTTTACAATTTAAAGTATCTAATATTACAGAAGTCCAGTGTTTTATATGCTGAATTTAGCTGTAATACGTACAAGCTGTACCGTAAAAGCAATTACCATTGTGCTGTATATTTTACGGTTTTTTTCTGGTGACTCCAGCTGCCAGTTTTTTTCCGTAAAAACAACAGTATTTTTTTTACAGTGTATGGATCAGTTTGAGTACACCAGGATACTGGAAGAGGGTCATGTCATGTGTTACTACATTTTGTTACTATGCTAAACAGTGTTACGAGTATGGGCTGAGGTAGGGGTGTGCGATATGACGATATAAAACCATGAAGAATAAGAACAAGTACAACCCCGATTCCAAAAAAGTTGGGACAAAGTACAAATTGTAAATAAAAACGGAATGCAATAATTTACAAATCTCAAAAACTGATATTGTATTCACAATAGAACATAGACAACATATCAAATGTCGAAAGTGAGACAATTTGAAATTTCATGCCAAATATTGGCTCATTTGAAATTTCATGACAGCAACACATCTCAAAAAAGTTGGGACAGGGACAATAAGAGGCTGGAAAAGTTAAAGGTACAAAAAAGGAACAGCTGGAGGACCAAATTGCAACTCATTAGGTCAATTGGCAATAGGTCATTAACATGACTGGGTATAAAAAGAGCATCTTGGAGTGGCAGCGGCTCTCAGAAGTAAAGATGGGAAGAGGATCACCAATCCCCCTAATTCTGCGCCGACAAATAGTGGAGCAATATCAGAAAGGAGTTCGACAGTGTAAAATTGCAAAGAGTTTGAACATATCATCATCTACAGTGCATAATATCATCAAAAGATTCAGAGAATCTGGAAGAATCTCTGTGCGTAAGGGTCAAGGCCAGAAAACCATACTTGGTGCCTGTGATCTTCGGGCACTTAGGCTACGTTTACATTAGACCGTATCTGTCTCGTTTTCTTCGCGGATGCACTGTCCGTTTACATTAAACCACCTGGAAAAGCTGGGAAACGGGAATCCGCCAGCGTCCACGTATTCAATCTAGATCGTATCTGGTCCGGTGCTGTGTAAACATTGAGATACGCGAATACGCTGTGCTGAGCTCTAGCTGGCGTCCTCATTGGACAACGTCACTGTGACATCCACCTTCCTGATTCGCTGGCGTTGGTCATGTGACGCGACTGCTGAAAAACGGCGCGGACTTCCGCCTTGTATCACCTTTCATTAAAGAGTATAAAAGTATGAAAATACTGCAAATACTGATGCAAATACTGCCCATTGTGTAGTTATGATTGTCTTTAGGCTTGCCATCCTTCCACTTGCAAGTAGTAAGTGATATGCACTGGGATCACACACACAGCGGCTCAGTCCCGAATCGTGGCTTGTGCACTTCACTCGCGCGCTGTGTGAGCTGCGCAGGGCCGGAGTGCGCACCCTCCAGAGGGCACTCGCTGTTCAGGGCGGAGTGATTTGGAGCGCAGGATGCCTGCGGAGCCGAGCGTATCCGTGTATTGGTGTTGCTGTGTGCACGGCTAACGGTTTTAGTGTAAACATGAATCGTTTTAAGAACGTTAATCTGATGATCCGCTGATTCGACGTAATGTAAACGTAGCCTTAGACGGCACTGCATCACATACAGGCATGCTTCTGTATTGGAAATCACAAAATGTGCTCAGGAATATTTCCAGAGAACATTGTCTGTGAACACAATTCACCGTGCTATCCGCTGTTGCCAGCTAAAACTCTATAGTTCAAAGAAGAAGCCGTATCTAAACATGATCCAGAAGTGCAGACGTCTTCTCTGGGCCAAGGCTCATTTAAAATGGACTGTGGCAAAGTGGAAAACTGTTCTGTGGTCAGACGAATCAAAATTTGAAGTTCTTTATGGAAATCAGGGACGCCGTGTCATTTGGACTAAAGAGGAGAAGGACGACCCAAGTTGTCATCAGCGCTCAGTTCAGAAGCCTGCGTCTCTGATGGTATGGGGTTGCATTAGTGCATGTGGCATGGGCAGCTTACACATCTGGAAAGACACCATCAATGCTGAAAGGTATATCCAGGTTCTAGAGCAACATATGCTCCCATCCAGACGACGTCTCTTTCAGGGAAGACCTTGCATTTTCCAACATGACAATACCAAACCACATACTGCATCAATTACAGCATCATGGCTGCGTAGAAGAAGGGTCCGGGTACTGAACTGGCCAGCCTGCAGTCCAGATCTTTCACCCATAGAAAACATTTGGCGCATCATAAAACGGAAGATACGACAAAAAAGACCTAAGACAGTTGAGCAACTAGAATCCTGCATTAGACAAGAATGGGTTAACATTCCTATCCCTAAACTTGAGCAACTTGTCTCCTCAGTCCCCAGACGTTTGCAGACTGTTGTAAAGAGAAAAGGGGATGTCTCACAGTGGTAAACATGGCCTTGTCCCAACTTTTTTGAGATGTGTTGTTGTCATGAAATTTAAAAAATCACCTAATTTTTCTCTTTAAATGATACATTTTCTCAGTTTAAACATTTGATATGTCATCTATGTTCTATTCTGAATAAAATATGGAATTTTGAAACTTCCACATCATTGCATTCCGTTTTTATTTACAATTCGTACTTTGTCCCAACTTTTTTGGAATCGGGGTTGTAGAAGATTGACGACAATCTGCCTAAGTGGAGAAATCGTATAGATCATGTAGATCCTTAGTTTATCAGAGTGATGTTTACTTACCTACTTACCTACTGTTGTTGTCCTCACTTTTATTTTTTTATTCCAATAGAGCACTTTATCAGTGTGTTGACATTTACAGCCCTAAAATGCATGTTATTTCCCCATTGGATGGATCGTGATTAAAAATCGAAATCAAGATTTCATGTTAAAAAATCGTGATATGACATTTTTGCCATATTGCCCACCCCTAGGCTGAGGCCAATGTAACTCCCACTCATACAACAGAATATGTTCAGGCACATTTAAGCTGTCATGAATGTTGGACATTTGCTTTTTGGGTATTAAGTGTGTGCATGTACAGTAGCCTTTTTTAATTTAAAAAAAAAAAAAAAAGACCATTCAGTTCAGCCCGCAGGATTTTAACAAGATCACAGGGCTGGTGTGAATTGCTTGAGGTGTTCACACATTCCAGAGTGTGAGGTGTGTGCGTATTTGCTCTGAACATGTTTTGTTTATTTACTTGTGTTTGTTTCGAATAGGGCATGGATGAACTGGAAGTGGAAGAAGCCATTGAGGGCATCACAACTGGCATTTGTGTGCGAAAAGAAGACCAGGCATCCCAATCTGACGTTGCAGTTGTGATCGAAGGAAACAAGGCAGTGGAAGGGCTGGAAAGTGTGGCTTTGGCTGTAGCCCTGCTGTTTGGCTTAATGTATGCCATCAATTTGAGCTACCCAGCTAACCTGCGATACACCTTCGAGGTTATCCAGAAGATTTTCATGGAATTGGACCCTGGAAGACTGTCTAAGAAAGCCCAGGCTCTGAAGAGCAGGCTCCAGCACCATTAACAATAGAACCTTGGAAGTGTTGGCATCAGTACCAGCTGGATTAGAGAACTCTCAGGTTTTCAGTGCCTCAGATTGTATTACTGTGACTTTTTGGGTCTCTCCCCGTTGGGTGTCCCAGTCCCATGTTGTGTTCCACAGTCTATGTTTTATGTTGCTCACAAAGCACTGGGTATGATGGTGGCTTGAGTAAGTTTGCAACTATGCTGCCTCTTGCCAAATTCAATCTTTTTTGGTTAATGTTTAGTAACTAATAAACTAATATAGAATTTGATAATTGGTAAGTATTTGAGAAAAAAGGTAAGATTATATATATATATATATATATATATATATATATATATATATATATATATATATATATATATAAAGAGAGAAAATATAAGTGTACTTTTTTAAGGAAAAGTAAAAAAAATGCCTTTTTTTTTAAATTGTGTTACTGAATACAGTTTTACATTTTGTGAAATACAATACATTTTCTTACAGAACTCTGGCTGCCATTTTGTTATCTTTTGTGTTTGCACATGCTTCAACATCTAATTGGAATCTACAACACATTTGTTTAGAACGAGTATGAGAACATTTGAATGTCACTGAAATGTATGTAATTCAAGTCATTCCATAACCTTCAATTTACTCCATTTTAATGTGTACATCGGTCCCACACAATCCAATTCAGTAAAGTTAAAGTGGTTTCATCACCTTTGATTAAGGTGAAATAAACACTTTCAGACTATTTATAAAAATCACATAGTTCCAACACGTTTTATTGTTACTGGAACATCAATGCATTGTGTAAGGTTGAAGTGATTTTATCACCTAGGATTAAGGTGAAGTAAACATTTTCGGACTACTTATAAAAAACACGTTGTTCCAACACATTTTAAATGTACTGGAACTCAAATGCATTGTGTAAGGTTGAAGTGATTTCTTCACGTCTGATTTAGGTGATAAAATCACTTCAAACTTGCACAATAAAATCATGGGGATGAAATCACTTTAAGCTTATACAATTTGATTGTGTGGGACCGATGTACGCATTAAAATAGAGTAAATCCAATGACTTTTTTTTTCAGTGTAATACCTAACACACATTTAAGTATCCGTCGTAAAGACGTGAAACTCATCGAGTGACGAGTGTGTTCATTGATAAGCTAACACAATCTAAAAGTAGACATACCATCACACTGCCCTGGCGCTGTGTACAGTTTCCCTTCTATGGCTTGTGCACTCACTATTTGCCATTACTTTCTCCAACCGTTGTTAGAGATTACAGGGAACGGCCTGGATTTAAGAGACAAATACATGTTCCTCTTATTTTGAACACTTAGCCCATGTTTACATTAGACCGTATCAGCGGATCATCAGATTAACGTTTTTAAAAGCGATTAGTGTGCACACAGCAACACCAATACACGATTCGTCTGCACACAGCAACACCAATACACGGATACGCTCGGCTCCGCAGGCATCCTGCGCTCCAAATCACTCCGCCCTGAACAGCGAGTGCCCTCTGGAGGGTGCGCACTCCGGCCCTGTGCAGCTCACACAGCGCGCGAGTGAAGTGCACGAGCCACGATTCGGGACTGAGCCGCTGTGTGTGTGATCCCAGCGCAGATCACTTACCACTCGCAAGTGGAAGGATGGCAAGCCTGAAGACAATCATTTTTTTTTTTTGTTACATAGTCAAGAGAGGTGTCGGATCACAGGATCCAGTGTAAATAGCTGCCGGAGCCAACGCCCGAGGTTCCGGAGCGCGCTCCGGCTTGCTCCCCCTCAAATTAAGCGCTGTTTGTAGGACACTGCCTCTGATCTGTCCTACAGTCTACCAACAGCAAAGGAACACAACGCTAGCTAATGTCGTTAGCTAATAGCTACTACAGAAGAACAAAGAGGTTACAATGGGTTATTTTAGCCTATTTGGTTACACACTCGCCGCCACAGAATGTTAACAGCAATGTAATGCCTTTTCTGGCTAATTTTATTCGTCTTACCTCCAACAAAGTGGTCACTACACAAGCGCTGGTACGCCGAGGGCTGCCAATCTTTCCTGTTTATGGCCGCTATCCATCTTCTCCGTCGGGATCCGATAAAATGATAACCCTTGCCTTGTTTGTTGATGGTTACTACATCCAGGTGCACAACAATATAGTGGCATGATGGAAGTCTTGCTGAAAATAAACACTTTCTTTGCTGCCGTTCCTCAATGCTGGCTGTGGTAAACTACTGGTAGTACATGTCCAAAATGGCGGCCGCGTTTGTCGTGACGTCACGTGAAAAGGGTCCATAGAGGCCCATTTCCAGCAACTCTCACTCCAGTGTTCTAATGGTACAATGTGTTTGCTCATTGCCTCAGAAGGCTAATGGATGATTAGAAAACCCTTGTACAATCATGTTAGCACAGCTGAAAACAGTTTAGCTCTTTAGAGAAGCTATAAAACTGACCTTCCTTTGAGCAGATTGAGTTTCTGGAGCATCACATTTGTGGGGTCGATTAAATGCTCAAAATGGCCAGAAAAATGTCTTGACCATATTTTCTATTCATTTTACAACTTATGGTGGTAAATAAAAGTGTGACTTTTCATGGAAAACACAAAATTGTCTGGGTGACCCCAAACTTTTGAACGGTGGTGTGTATACATGTTATTTCACCTCCCTCACTGCCATCACCAGGAACTACCTGCAGGCCAGGACAATGATAACATTTTAACATAGCCTATGGAAATCCAAAGTTTACACATTATCATCACGCACAGAAATTGCAAAACTGCAAAACTAGTTTTAAAACCGCTAAGTTCCAACTGTTAAACATAGCGAGAGGCTGGGCTACGTGTGTGTGTGAAGTGTAAACTAGTGCATCCTGACTTTCTAACTATGCCTGTGTGTTGCGTGAGCGGCAGTCAGTCAACAACTCTTCGCAAAGTTTCCTTATGAAACAATATGCTCGCTGAAATTATGGCAGGGACCGCCAGATTAAACATTAAAACTGCCTTCTGAGCACTGTATCTACAGGCTACCACCGAAAGAAGGAGGCTACCAGAAAGGCTTCTCTACTCCGTACGATTTTACTTTCACTACAACATTACTTTGAACAGACTATCAAAAAATTGCAAGGTGATATGATAAAGTAAGGCACAGTTTACTTACAGTCGGGATTTTTTTTTGAAAAAATGATGCAATCGTTTTCTGCCTTTTGGCACCCTTCTTCATGCCGTGTTGGGGTCCTGAACTAGGAGGCGCTGTCCCCGATATGCCTGTCAAACTTGTGGGTAACCATAGCAACCAAGCTCGAGCTCACAACCTGTGCAGTCTGCGCAGTTGCAGCTACGTCTGTACTGCTGTGCACCTCAATAAACCGAATGGTAATTAGTCTTTTGATTTTTACGTGAGGTTTGCCTTATGCAAAGAAAGACAGCATAGACGTTTTTTCCTCCCTATAAGTGGGGGGGGGACCAAACGAGGTGAATTTAAATCTGGGTGGGACGAATCCCCCCCCGTCCCCCCTCTATCTGCGCCCGTGGATCAGACTCCAGCTCAGAATGATACATGGACTGTGGAACACATTTTGAATTGCTCAGGCCCAACAGTTCCCCAACCAATAAAATTAATTATTTTTTTCATGGTCTGGTTTCCATCAAATCATGCACTCTGATTGGCTCGCGAGTGGTCCAGAATCCTCTGATATGGACCGTGGTTATAGACCTTTGGAGACTCGCTCGTTCACAACAACAAACATAGCAGCAATTTTTGGCAACATTTATTTTTGCATTTCTCAGTATAATCACATTAATTTTACAGCATGGATTGCGATAACAACAGTGTTCACAGCGAAAGCGAGTTTTACTACCCTGATGAAGACGAAATAAAAGAAAACATTTCAGGAGAAAGCTGAAAACCTGTAATTGTTGCTAACGCCGAGCAAAAACATGGCTGTCTCCTGAATGACTCAATTTTGCATAAATAGAGGACTACATAGGCGGCAAAAAGTTTTTTTTTTTTTTTTTCCTGCCATGGAAGTGCACTTGTATACCCAGGAGGAAGCCATTTGCATTACAGCCATGAATGAGGATTCAAAATGCTAGCTCGCCTTGGCTTTGTTTTCTCTTTCAGGCGCTCTCATTTTCTGTGAGAATTTGGGAAAGAAAAAAATAAATATATTATTTACCGGGCGGCACGGTGGTGTAGTGGTTAGCGCTGTCGCCTCACAGCAAGAAGGTCCAGGTTCGAGCCCCGTGGCCGGCGAGGGCCTTTCTGTGTGGAGTTTGCATGTTCTCCCCGTGTCTGCGTGGGTTTCCTCCGGGTGCTCCGGTTTCCCCCACAGTCCAAAGACATGCAGGTTAGGTTAACTGGTGACTCTAAATTGGCCGTAGGTGTGAATGTGAGTGTGAATGGTTGTCTGTGTCTATGTGTCAGCCCTGTGATGACCTGGCGACTTGTCCAGGGTGTACCCCGCCTTTCGCCCGTAGTCAGCTGGGATAGGCTCCAGCTTGCCTGCGACCCTGTAGAACAGGATAAAGTGGCTACAGATAATGAGATGAGATGAGATATTATTTACCAGCTTAAGGTCGGTCTGTATGGTGAAATACCGTGACCTCGGCCTTGAAAATACTGACCTCGGCCCAGAGGGATTCGGTCAGTATTTTCAAGACCTCGGTCACGGTATTTGACGATATGGACCTACCAGCTGGTAAATTATATATATATATATATATATATATATATATATATATATATATATATATATATATATATATGGGTCCGTCTCAAAAACTGGTCTCTCATTTGGGACCTTATAATCAAAAAATAAATTTTCTAATTTTACTATTTTTTTTTTGCATTTACCTAACACTCAATGTTTCTTTTGTCATGTTGAATAAGAACAAAGATATCATATGCTTTATCTGGCCTCCACTGTGGAAATTTTTTTTGATTACAATTCAAATGCTTTTCTAAAATTGATTTCCATACAAAATAACTACATCATGAAGAATTAAAGCCCCTCCTTCACACATGAGTGAAAATATTGAATTCATTTTCTCTTTTTGATTGCTTGGGTTAAAAATGCCAAGTTATGATGACAGAATTGATTATTCACTTAAATATGAATAATATGATACATTTTGGGTATTTGAGATGGCGAAATAGGACAATAGGACACAATGGAAAAATCAAGAACACACCGGAAAGATGAGAATAATGGCGGTGGTAAAAGAACAGTGACTGTACTGGCTGAAGGTCGCGCGGGTCTCTGGTGCGGTGTGCGAGCAACGGGACATCACTACCACACTGGATGGAGTGCGAGGCAGGGGTGGGGCAAAATGACTGGCCGAAGATTCTAGCAAAAGTTCGATCTAAATTGACCATGGTTGCAAAATATTGGCCAAAAATACGCAAACAATACGAAATATGAAAGGAAGAAGAAAAAGAAACATTCTATTGCCTTATACTGAAAGACTAAAGCAAAATAAAACTGTCAAAACTCACCTTTTCAGTGATAACGTCCGAACAGATCACTCGCGTAACAGAAAGACCGCAAATGGAAGCACGATCAATTTCTAACTGTTGGAGTGGAAAATTCCATTCTACACATGCAAATTGTTACACAAATAACACGCTAAGGTAAAAAATAGACCACAACTCATTTCATAGCTCAGAAATTCGTACAAGACCAGCTACCATTGTAACTTATTCTCGAAGAAACATATTCTATACCTAACATTCAGCTTTCATTTTAAAAAACAAAATCGCAGATTTATAACTAAATTTTTATATGGCGTAGTGAAATTAAGTTACTACTTTCGGTGAGGTAGTGACCTTGACCCTGAGGCTTTCCTATCACAAATTGTATTTTAAGTTGTAACTTTATACAACTAAAGATTGGTGCGCTCACAGAATAACCATAACCATAATAAAACATCATGCAAAATGTTTGATCACCGTTGTAACTCCATTTTCTGCATACGCAATACGATCGTGTGTTTTGATCTAAACGGTAGACTTTTCAGTGGACTACAACCTTTTTAAGGGAATGCGATGTAGTCAACCATTTATCATGTCCAAGATCAAGCCGCCATTTTTCCATGAATTTGCAGAATTTTTGCCAAATTCTGAATAGAGTATTCACATCAAAGATTTAGTTTTATCTGTATTATTTCTTTCATCATTTTATTTCAAATTAAAACCAACATCACCATTCAAAACTGTACAGTTTATTGACTGAGTATATTTAATGGGGGTACCCCCACAGTACCCAGTTTCTGAGACAGACCCATATATAGATACAGTATAAGTGAACTTTGATTGGCTTATAGAGCAGTCACATGAATTCAAATGTATGTTTGTTTCTTGATTTCTTTGTTTCAAATCACATTTTCCTTCGCAACTGATTCAAAGACACATTGCCCATTAGAGGAAAGGACAGTGAGAAGGGAGAGCAGTCGCTATAAAAAATATTCATTCCCCTAAGTCGAGCCCAACTGTTTCCATGGTCCATGATATGAAAAGTCATCTACCACACTATCTATTCAGTAAAAGAACTAACACACACTTATTTCACTGCTTAGATGTTTGTTTGAGAACCAAAACTGTTGTGAAAAGTCCTAAATAAGCAGTAAACTGTTTCTGAGAACATTTAGCTGTGAGAGCACAGGCGCACACAAATATCAGGACAAACACCAAACCGATACGACTGCCTGGGCACTTCACAAAGATATTTTCAGCAATGTTCAAATAAAATAACGCGAACCAGTCACTTTAGCCAGAGATGTTCCTCTCAGAAAATCTCTGCCTTAACATCAGAAACAAGATAAAAGTAGCCCAACTTTAGCAGGTTTGGAAATTGTAATTTGTTTCATCAAAGCTGATGGTCTTGCTTAAATTCTGTTTCAATCAGTGTGATTTACTGAATCATGCACACAACAATTCAGTGATAACAAGGAGCCTGTGAACTACTGGAATGCTGTGGGTCCTTATAATTGTCACCACCATTCACTTCACCAGCAGCAGCCCAGGATACAGGTCAAGATCTTCAGTTAATGTTCACATCAAACATCATAATGAGAAAAACTGTGATCTCAGTCACTTTGACTGTGATATGGTTGCAGGCAGTGTCTAGACTTTACACAGAAATGGGGGGAGGGAGGACCCACACAACCCAATAGGTGGAAATGCCTTGTTGATGAGAGAGGTTAGAGAAGAATGGCCTGACAGTAAAGTTACAGGAATTCTACATTCGACTGACCTCAGAAAAGTTAAATTAGAGATCGGAATGACATCATTTTAACCTCCACTGATTCAAAGTACAAAGGGGGAAAACATGGGTGGCTCCATCTTCATCTTTTGTTAGCCTTCTTTCTCAATACAACAAACTGTATGATCAGTGTTACAGACTTCGCTAAAGCAAATCCTTTTTATATACAGCATAACTCACTGAAAAGTAAAGGTGATGATACACGGGGCAACTTTTCAGGCAATGTTGCTGGGCAACTGTACTTCAACACTTTCCCACTGAGATTGGGCAACATAATTTCTATCTGAACAATTTTGATTATTTCGGGCAACTTTTTAAGATCATCCAATCAGAGTGCTAGCAGCGAATCACACGACCATCTGAGAGCTTCTGAAATTTTCAACAAAGATGGCAGCGTCTCAACGGCAGTGGAGCAAAGAAAAAGAGAGACAAGAGCTAAGTGTAAACTGCGGTTACCTAACAACCGCTCCATAGAAACTGAATGGGATTTAGCTAACTAGCAGTGGTTTTTGCGAGCATACTTAGCTGAAAGTTATCGCTAGCTATGTAGGAATAATGTTAGCTCTCTTGCATCAAGGTAAAAGTGTTGGGCAGCTCATTTTTAAAAAAAAAATTTGCGATAGAGATTGTCTAACTTATTGTTTGATCTAATTCACATACAGAGCACGAATGCTTCTAGAATCTGAGGGTGAAACTTTGGGATCTAAAAAAGAAAGAAAGCCTTTCAGGAGCTCTGTCACCCCTTTTCCTCCTCAGCAGCATCTCCTGGTCCCGGTCCTTTTTTTTTTTTGCCGACATGAGAATTAAATGATTTTGTTTTTGCCGTTATGTTTTTGTGATGTATGTGTCAGTTATTCGTTATAGTATGTGATTGAGACTAGTAGCATTTTTAAAGAGATTTAAGAAATGTTTGCTTTTAACAGAATATTTTGACTTATAAATGTAAAAATAATGACAAATTATCTTTTGACCAGAGTATCTATTCAGTTTTGTTCCAGAAGTCATACGGACTTGAGCGCTGAAGCCGAGACAAAAGCGACAGCTGCAAATGTTTCAGTGTCCATCTTTGCGTGTCTGTCTCACTGGCAACATATTTGCTCTTATCTGATTGGTTGTTACCAATTGTCTGTTGCCCTAATTAGTTGCCCGGTGTCTCACCTGGTTGCCCGTTGCTGGGAACACTGCCCAGTAACATTGCCCAAAAAGTTGCCCCATGTATCATCACCTGAAGAGATGCTCCTTTGTGTAAGTCTGATTGCCATGTTGAACTTGGAGGAACTCGTAGTTGAGAGTTCACAAGTAGGAATTTCGAGTTGAAGGGGCGTTTTATGACCTGTAGTCAAATGCAGCAGATCTGAAATAGCCACTCTGACCAGAAATACATCTCACAACACACACACACACACACACACACACACAAAAAAAAAAAAAAAACCACCGTGAAATCTTTTGGCAGATGGGCCACAACAGCAGAAGATCAGTCCTGTTAGCCAAGAAAAGGAATCTGACCCGAGAGTGGGCACAGGCCCACCCGAATTGGGTGTTTGGAAATTGGACACCTGGTCTAATACACCTTGATTTTTACTGCATGATGCAGGTGGTAGGTTCAGAATTTGGCCTCAACAACATGAATCCATGCAACATGCAAATATTTTCAGTTTGGACAACCTTTGGCTTTAAAACAAAACAATAACTGTCAGTGGGGTTACAATTAAAAAGTTATAAGTCAGTTATTGCTTTAGCACAACTGTCTTCAACCCCCCCCCCCCCTTCTTCACTGCTGAACTGACATCACTGAATTAAAAAAAAGAAGAAGAAGCGAAACCACAACTGCCAACTTGTGTCTGTTCTCTGAAATGGTCACTGCCTTGTGTGTGTGTGTGTGTGTGTGTGTGTGTGTGTGTGTGTGTGTGTGTGTGTGTGTGTGTGAACAAGGCTAATAAGACATTTATTTCTGCATAACTGCTTTTGTTGTTGTTGTTTTACACAAATAAGTAAAGAATGATTATTATTCCAACACACACACACACACACACACACACACACACACACACACACACACACACAACTTGCTGTAGTAAGGTATTTCCCTGCTCAGGAACACAAATGGAAATTTGGTATTGAGTTATAAGGCATTTTCTCAGTAAGTCCAGTTAATGCAAACATGGTTTTGTTAAAGCTTCTCTGTTCACAGTAAAGTCCACCAGTTACAAAGTTAAAAGTTAGTTCTTGCTTTCACACGTCCACTTTCACAACTTCCTCCTTCTTCACTACTGAATTTGCACCATGATATTAAAATAGAAAATAAACCACATCCTTGAACTGGTCTCTGCTCTCAGGCCTCTCACACGGTCACTGCCCTGTGTGTGTACAGGACTAATGAGAAATGTTTGTTTCTGCTCTTATTTTCTATTATTTTAAACAGAAAGGTAAATAATGGTTCGTGATTATTGGGAAAAAAAAGTTCTGTGCATTAGTGTGGTATTAGTGTGTATTATAGTGAACTTCCTGTGGTAAGATGTTTCCCTGCACAGACCATTATAGTAAAAAAGAAAAAAAAAAAGGAAACTAGGCATTTAGTTCTACAGCATTTTCTCAGTAAGTCTAGTTAATGCTAACATGGTTTTGTTAAAACCTTTTTGTGCACAAGAAAGACCACCAGAGTCTCACCACAGCAGCTAAAGACATTTCAGTTCATCACAACCATGACTTCCACTGATGAAAGTACAAACACCATCCTGTCATTTTCTTTTAGGAGATCAAATGATCATGAGAGGTTGTCACTGAGCAGCAGATGACAGCAGGACACAGAAGATCAGGAACAGATTCCAACAATACAGACTCGTTTACACTCATTAGATTATTTAAACCCTGTGTTTTAAACTTGCTCTACTTGTAGTCTTACCTGTTGATCTATCATCGTTGATCTGAGAGTCGTTACACATCAAACCAAACCCTTCTCATAACAGATATGGATACACTGATCCACCTGAGCAGTCATGCTGAAGTACACACAATGTCCTAATGACACAATAAACTCATCACTCAGGACATTCACACTGCAGAATAACAACTTTATACCCCACCACTCACTCTAATGAAGACACAAAGAGAACATTTACTCACAGAGCATCACAGGGAGTGGACTGAGCTCCATCCTGTAACTCTAATGACTGACTGACTGACAGAGCAGCGGTGTGTGTTAAAGTCTTACCACTTCTTGTGACAGAGAGAGGGAGGGTCTATGTATGTCAGTTTTATATTTCAGTTGACACAGACATGGTCGCTCCTGTCTCTTTATTTTTGACATTAAGCCTGTTTTAAGACTCACACTGTAAAATCTATAATGTTTCACTTTACTGGAATTAAAATAATTTGTGCTCAAGAATAACACACTGAATAGCAGTGCTGTAAATAGGCAAAATATTAAGTGGTCATCATATTCACACTGTCCACTTTATTAGGAACACCTATACACCTGCTCATTCATGCAGTTATCCAATCAGCCAATCATGTGGCAGCAACACAAAGCATTAACTCATGCAGTAACTTGTACTTCAGAATGTCCTTGGATTTTCACACACAGCAGTGTGTATAGATTACACAAAGAAAAAGACAAAAAGAAACACCTTGTTGTGAGAGAGGTCAGAGGAGAATGACCAGACTGGATCACATTGACAGGAAGGCTACAGTAACTCAGTATGTGGTGGCCAGTGATTGAAAAGTGAAAATAAATTGCCTTTGACTCCCTCTAGTAGTAACTGTAGTATAATTTTAAACCTGACCTCCTTCAGACTGGAATGGGTTTAACCAGAGGCCAGTAAATGGGATTTCTGCCTGTTTTGGGGTGCCTGGGTTCAGTATTGAATATATTTGTCATGTCACACTCCACAGTAGTGGTTCTGAGTGGACACTCTGAGCTTTAAGAATCTACAGTGTATCAGAAGATTTAAAAAAAAAAAATATTTATTTTATTTATTTTTTTAGTAAATGGTGATCGTCAAATTTCAGCTTTTTGGGATGCCCAACGTACTTGTCCATCTGAATCTCAAATTTGATGGAGTTATCTTCAACTCCTAAAATTGAATGAATGAATGAATGAATGAATGAATTTATTTTTATTCTGAACATCTATAAAAAAATGTATGTAACTATTTGTACATACAAAAGAAAGACAACGAGAAAGTGACAAAAAATAACTAAATAAAATAACATAAAGAGCTAAGACATTACAATACACCGCACACTGTTCGAAAAAGGAGTGGGAAGATTCTGTGTAAGTTTCTCCAAACACAGGCAAAAACATCTCCAAATGGCACCAAATCTTTTCACCTGAAGGCAGGACCATGAAGGAGAAAGGTGAGTTTCCTCAGAAATTTCCTGAAAAGGAAATCCCTGTAAATATTTTATAAAAGCTGAACCTATCAGGCAATATGCTGTACAAAAGATCTAAATAGAGCAATGCAGTTTTAACTTATAGCATCATTTGCTTGCTTGCTTATTTATTGTTGATTGATTGATTGATTGATTGATTGATTGATTGATTGATTGATTGATTGATTGATTGTAATGAATGCCATGTTGGGTAATGTCATTATCTTCCTTCCTAGCCTGGCAAGCCAGACTAAATGTGAATATTTAGTCTGGCCTCAATCTGTAGACATTTCCGACAGGTGTGGGAGGAACAACCTGCTGTCTTTCAAACTGTCTCTGTGCATATTGAGGTATTTCACTCACGTGACCAAGTCATGTGATGCTGCCATTTTGGACGGCACGGCTCGAATCGGTTTGAATGCGAGGAAGGCGACAAACGACAAACATAAAAGAAAAAGGAGCGAGATGCAGAAAACACCTTCACTATCCAGTGATGTAGGGCATTTACAGGGCGAGCAGAGGGAGAGGCATTTGCAAAAATTGAGGTTAGCAGGCTTAGAGAACGACGTTTACCTGCTTCCACCAGGATTGTTCACTGACATACGGAAGTACACGAAGCCCTCGTCTTTACCTGACTTCGACCCACATGATCTGTATACCTATGTCGTTAAAAACCCATCGCCATACACAGGTATTGATCTGAAAGTGTATACGAGTTTGGATGCCTACAAATATTTTGTGTCAGGCTGGGTAACATGCCTAAATCAGCGGGTCGTCCCTGGAGCCGGTGGTCGCCATCTGATTACAGCTAAGGTTTGTTCACATTTTCATTTACTTTCGGTCCTCAGGATAAACAAAATGTTATTAAATGTCATTGAAATAACTTCTTAGTCTGTTGGGACATGGCCCGTTATAAATTTGCTGTTACCAGGCAATGACTAAGAACTTTATTATTAGGGTCGGTGTCTGTGTTGTAGCAGTGTATTAGCAACTAGCTGTTAGCACTAGCTAATGTCAACCACATCATAGCTGGTATGTTACTGTAGCAATGTTTACGTTCAGTCATTTGGATGACTGTTAAAACCTTTCAGTCTCAAGTTTTTCCTTTACTGGATTTACTAGTTTACTGAGCCAGCGCGCGCTAGCCGGCAAACCGGGAGCCAGCGCGCGCTAGCCGGCAAGCCGGGAGCCAGCGTGCGCTAGCTCAGTAAACTAGTAAATCCAGTAAAGGAAAAACTTGAGACTGAAAGGTTTTAACAGTCATCCAAATGACTGAACGTAAACATTGCTACAGTAACATACCAGCTACTGTTGTTGACATTAGCTAGCTTGCCGTCCAAAATGGCAGACACCGGGGCGTCATGTGACCCTGTGACGTCAGGTGAAATACCTCAATAGGCCAACGCTCTGACCAATCAGCGCAACAGTGACTGTGACGTAGTCAGAGCGACAGAAAGCAGTGGGGGAGACCTTGAAATAAATATTTTTTCAAAATGCGTATTAATTAATAAACAGGTTCTAGATATTAAGAAGCTTGGAGATAATGACCACAAGTTTGGAGTCTGTACCACATAACTCTTATTTTTTTTCAAGTGTTTTTCAAGGGTTTGCTTAAACTGTTTTTGAGAGTTTTTATTTAGTGGTGTTTGGTGAAATAATTTACCTTAAATTTAAAATAACGGGAAAATAAGAAACAATCAAAAAGTAATGTTTCAAAGCTGTTTATTAATTCTTCGTACTCCACAAACTAGCCCCATCCTTTTGGCTACGAGCGGAGCCAGCTGGTAGATCAGACTTTTGCCATAGACGGTCGGCAAAACAGCAAAAACTTCCTTCTTGAAAAGGAATGAGCGGAGAGCCTCTTTCTGCTCATGTTTCAACGAAAACTCCAAGTCTAATTCTTCTAAAACTGATTCCAAAGCGGAGTCAAATGCGTGCTGTTCACTAGCGGTAGCCATCTGTCCTGTTGTGCTTTCTCCAGCGTCGCACAGCTTTGTCGTCACTCCTGCAAAAGTCCGCCCAAAGAATCCAAACAAAAACCTTGTGTTGTGATTGGCGGGCACGATTTGATGCCCGGTGTGTTTTGTTTATATGGTACGAGGCTAGACCCACTCGCTAGGCAAAAATATTTTTGGCTGCTAGGCGGGTGGGTCTAGTTTACTAGGCTACTTCCTTCCAGCACTGGGTTGTAAAATGTAGGGGAGCTGCTTTAACAACAGTGCATTGTGGGTAATGTAGTCCTGGAGAAATAAGGGAAAAAAGTGCTGCAAAGCAGACATTTGTTTTCAGCTGCATTTGTTTATTGGCAATAAAGCCACTCAAAACAAAGTATTAGCTTTGGCTACCTGCACACAGATGCTCCGATGTATCTCTTGACCACAGTCGGGGGAAGAACATGGGAAAGGTATCAACTGTGGTGTTAATGGTTCAATATTAGCTTGTGTTAGTGACTTTAGCAGTGTTGCTAATGCAGTGAGCCATGAGGATATAATAGTCACTGATTATCCCATTCAAGTTTAAGTTTTTTTAAAAAAAATGACGTCTAACTTCATAACAAAAGGCCTTTCCCATGATAGAGTCAAAAATGCAGTGTGCTATGTTGATGATATTTAAGAGTTTTGTTAAACATCACTGGATTTAACACAACTAAAATGATCTTGTGTGATGAGAGATGAAAAATAATATATTCTTTCTATTAAATGCTAATGCTCATTTTATTTCCATTATTATTTCCAGGTTGGTACAATAATTTTTCACACGTGTCGTCATCTCCAGTAATAAACAGTAGTTTTCATGATGTCACATTTGTAACCCTGTTGAAATTTGTTCATGAGAATATAAATGAATAAGTTCATAGTTGAATAAATAGAATTTAAGGTTAAAATGTTAAGATTCATTGACCAGCAATGAAGTAATGATGTTGCGCAATGAGAGAAATGCATACTGTATTGGGTAATGTTAATGTTTCACTGAATACAGCATTTAATATGTTAAATATTTGTTGTGCAATAATATATGTGAAAATGCTTTAAATATGCCTGTCAGAATTGGAAGAAGGAGTTAAACAAATGTTTTGTGGGGTTTTTTTTTTACGAAGCGGGTTTTTTCAGTTATTTATTTGAGGTGAACTTTATTTTTTCTCCAAAAAACTCCTTATTTTATAGTTAAAATGTTTTGTTTGAGTTTTATATTGTGGTTTGTTTTCGTCAGAATTGTGAATTAACGTGTGTTGGAAGCGGCGCGTGCGTGTGTGCTGGGTGTATTTCTCTCCTGAGGAATTTTCGATTGTCATGACAACAGTTTGCCTGAAGTAGCTGTGAGCTCATGGTTTTGCTGACTGACTTCACAATCCGTTTATTTCCGGAACTTTGGTGAATGAGCCAATCACATTCGGGGTCAGAGGAGCCGGAAGTGAGTGGAGAAAAGTGAGAGAAATGGATGTGGAAGAGCGAGACGGGGAGCGGAAAGAGAGTGACGACCGAGCAAGCCCTGAGAAGCATGTTGTCTGATATGGAGTGAAACATGAAGTTTTAAGCGATTTCTACACCATTTACAGTGGAAGTGTTCAGCCAGGACTCTGAGAGAAACTTTAATGGTGGTAGTTCTGTCAGTTTGAGTGAAATGCTCATCACAAGAAGACAGAAAGAAGTTTAAGTTAGCTGCTGACTTAGTGGCGAGTATTTTTGCCTGGACTTTGCTAACAAGCAGCGAGCAGCGACCTCGACTGGTAAAGCCGGTATGGAGCGAGTCTGGATCTGCCGTTTTCTGATCCCAATGAAGCACCACAAAACCAGAAGCAGCAGCTGTACAAACACGAAGTCATCCGTTGTTGTTGCTGCTTCTTCTTCTCCATGGTGTTTTTGCTTCGATGTTCGCACCAAGGTTGATGCAAACGCAGAGACGTAACTGATGTATACAGTGACATAATGACGTGGCTCCCCTTAGCACCCCGAGCTATGGAAAAGCAAACTGGTTCTCAGCTGGCTCGCAAGTTGAATGAGTTGTGAACCAGCACCAGCACTAGCCCCGAACCAGCCCTGGAACTGATTTGGTGGAAAAGGGGCATCAGTAAGGAGCTTAATATATGGCACATTGTAATTATCATAGTTTATGGGTTGGGGGCGCAACTGCGGACACAAAGACCCCGACGGAGCCGGCTAGCACTGCCAAATGGTGGACTTTGCCAAGATGGTCAACTGCATGAGTCTTCTCTTCAGCACTGTGAATATTCTCTTCATCCACGCGTTTCTTCTCGCCATCTCTCCTCCTGCTCCTGCTGCCTTGGAACCTGCATGTATAAGGCTACATTCCAGTTGAGTAAAGGTACCATGTGTGTGTTTTTGCCTGCACGGTGAAGCAGCCATTTTGTTTAAGGTTACACCGCACACGAGCTGCATTCAGGCTGCACCTTTTGAACTGGGGATTTGAAATTAGGCTGCTTTATTGCCGGTATGTAGTGGTTAGCACTGTCGCCTCACAGCAAGAAGGTCCGGGTTCAAGCCCCGTGGCCGGTGAGGGCCTTTCTGTGTGGAGTTTGCATGTTCTCCCCGTGTCCGCGTGGGTTTCCTCCGGGTGCTCCCGTTTCCCCCACAGTCCAAAGACATGCAGGTTAGGTTAACTGGTGACTCTAAATTGACCATAGGTGTGAATGTGAGTGTGAATGGTTGTCTGTGTCTATGTGTCAGCCCTGTGATGACCTGGTGACTTGTCCAGGGTGTACTCCGCCTTTCGCCCGTAGTCAGCTGGGATAGGCTCCGGCTTGCCTGCGACCCTGTAGAACAGGATAAAGCAGCTAGAGATAATGAGATGAGGTTAGCCACCTCTCACATTAGTCAGTACACGCTAGAGAGGCACTACATTTCCTTTTCTTCATCTGTCAAAACTTTCTCTTCCTGGTTTTGACTTCATCTTTCTCTCTTTGGTTCACTTGTTCTGACATCTTTTTGAAGTTTGTATTAAAGTGTATTATATACTAATCCATCAGTATCTAAATCAATACTCTAACACTAGCATACATTTGTACACTAAAGTACTGATTTAAACAAAACTAATAGCATAGCTACTGTGACAGTAGCATTAAGCTTTACCTCACTCAAATATTACAAAAAATTGGCAGTATACATGTCAGATTACATGTTCCATAGGGTATGGCTCTGCTGATATTTGCAGTGCTCACTGGTAAAGGTATCTTTAGTATTAACAACTAGGGATGCACACCGGTGTCAGCCAAACATTCATATCGGTCAAATTATTATTTTAAAGGTCTCATTGCATCGTTTTTTTCATTAATTGTGTGGTGGTCTCTAGTATGAATGAATGCCCTGTGAGCTGGTTTTGGTGAAAAATATGCTGTGATTCCCCTGTTTCAGGCTGTTCTAGTTTGGTGGAGGAGTGGGTGGTGGGAGAATGACAGGATTTCAGCTCTTACTCATTAATATTCATGACATGTAAACGTGTTACCTCTGATTGGCTAACAGCAATCAGTAAACGTGTTACCTCTGATTGGCTAACAGCACTGTGACGCTACCTCCAGTGGGTCAGAACAAGCGGATGTGGGTGTCTTTGTAAAAACTGTTTTGATTGGCTATTATGGTCTCGACATCAATGTTTTGACCAATAACAATGTAGATAACACAAATTTTACATCACATTCAACGAGATTTAAATGAGACTAAAGATGGCAACTTACAAATAATGTGTAAACATCGTTGGACTTAATAAAGTTTGAACAGCATGAAGGAACATACCCCAACCCCCCGAAATTAATAAAAAATAAATTCTCAACGGATTTGGCATAATATAAAAAGGTCGTTTTTTTTACTCAGAAAAAGCGGAAATCTGCCGAAAAGCAGAAAACTCTCATCCCTGCCTAGCTTGTGACTGTGTCATGCATGCTAACATGGAGCATATGAACATGCTATTTTGTAACAAAAACCTTCGAACAGAAAGTTCATGTATTACTTACAGCTTGTGAGCTGGTGGTCGATCGTCTTGACGGTACAGATCCAGGTATTAAAAACAACCTCGAAGCAAAACCACTACTAAAGGCACCGAAGTTTGAAAAGTCACTGTGGTTGAAATGATCAGAACACAGTACCTTGCATTATACTTCGCTGGTGGTGTTCCAAAGATAAATTCCAACCACTTCTTTTTCAGCTCTTCTATCTTGGGCAAGAAATGCAACGTTGATGTGTTACTGCCACAAATAACACAGGCACGAACTTGTTCAGCCATGTTTTCAACTTGCTGTTAGGTCCTTTTCGTTAGCTACTGACGAGATGGGCTCTGCTATCTCTCCTCGCGCTTAAATCCGAACTTTCTTCCCATGGGCGGTCGCAAGCCAAGGTGGGCGAGGCCATGAATACTAATTTTCGAAGTGACGTAAGTTTGTAGGGTTTTTACAGATTCTCTTGTTTTTCTGGCTATTTTCTTTCATAACCTAATACAGGGAATGGGAGTAGAATTACATTTTCACATGCAGCATGCATATGCAAATCGGAGTGAACTATGGTATTTCAAAAAGAGCCAGTATTAAACATTTTTGGTGGAAGAACACCTTTAAATACCGGTATTGATCAAGCATTTCACAATTGATGTATCCCTAATAACACATTTTCCACAGTAAAATGTTAACACTGAGATTTGACATTTTTCAAACATTTACATTCTCAAGATTATAACAATAATAGACAACATAGCAATTTAATATCTCCATCACATTTTGTACTATTAACTGTAACTATATCAGTAATGTAGGTATCATGCCGCCATATTGTGTCTAAGAACTACAACTCCCAGCCAACTTCCGTGTTGACTACGTCACGCCTGGGCGGGATCATGTACATCACATTCCTCAGGAATTCAACAAAGGGCTTGGAAACCCAGCCATCTTTGCTCTTTCGCGTCGGACTCCAAGAGAGACTGACCAGAAGAAGAGTACTCACCATCAGACATCTAAACCGCACGTTTTCTTCTCTATCTAACCCTGATCAAGTTAGATTTCGGAAACACGCGATCATCAACTCAAGCGAGTTATTAAACTGGTTTGCAAGTATTATTTTTCTTTTAAAGCATACGCAACTGCGAGCAAAAGCAGTTTCTTTCTTTTAAATCCGTGCACGGTACTGAACAAAGACTGTTCGTCTCATCAACTACGAAGATCTCCAGAGAAAACTTCTCTCTTCCTCACCGAAACGCAAACTTCCTCTCCTAAGAGCCACTTCTCCAGTAAGACTGTGCTTCCTACAAAAGGCAAGACTTTTTGCAGTAAGAAAGGCATTGGGCAAACAGAAGTTTAAGTCTTAGGAATTAGTTATTCACTTAATGTGAAGTTATATGAAGTTAAATGAAGTGTACACTGAATTTTGGTTCTCTATCATTTGTTTGTTGATTTAAAATTGGTTAATCCATAAGTTTGTGCATGTCTCTCTCTCTCTCTTATTCCTTACTAAAATCCTCAATTTCATTCTTAACATACATTTTGACCTTATTAAGATTTTAGTGAGTTTGATAATGTTATGAGTGTGGAATTCCTTTGTTACTTAGAAAACACGTGCTCACTAAATCATGAGGATTCACACACATACCAAGATTGCAGATAACAAACACACTTTAGCTAGGCCATAGGGCCTTCCCCCACGCACACACACATACCAAGATTGCAGATAACAAACACACTTTAGCTAGGCCATAGGGCCTCCCCCCCCCCCCCACACACACACACACACCCACACACACATATACACACACCTCACTGTATGTATTCCAACTGATTATCCATTTTTGATCTTTGTATAATAAATTCATTTATTATCAAAGCTGTGTGTATTCATCTGCTGTTTCGATACTTTGAAGTGGCCCAATCGCAAAGAATTCAAGGAAACGTGTAGATAATTTGTAATACGGTAAGTGATCAATAATAATTTGGAAGATACCATTTTAGCTGTCTGGTAATTTACCAGGATTAATGGTATGATTCACTAAATGATTTACTGATTCACTAAATGATTCACTGATTCACTAAATGATTCACTGACTCGATTCACTGACTCGATTCATTGAATGATTCACTTCAAACGATTCAAATGAGACTGAGTCTATGGTATGATTCAATTCAAATGAGTCAAATTAAACGATTCAATAGGATTGATTCATTTTAATTATTAACCTTCAAATTTAATGAGACTGATTTCATGTAATTATTAAAGATTGATCACTTATCCAATCCTAAATACACAAAATCATTAATTACACCTACAGTAGCATTCATATTACTGCTTCAAACCACCTCAGAAATCAGTAACTTTGGCTCTGGGCCCTGCTTCCACCGAACTCAGTTACATGCAGGTCGTACAGACACAATTAGCAAAATATTACTAGTTTACTGAAATAGATGGAGAGGGAAAAACAGGACTTTCCAAACTCCAGGTCACCTCGACACACGTCAGTGATCTGCTGTTTTGACTAGTCAGCTTGGAAATACTGTTAGGGTTTTGCTGGGATTCGAACCTGGTTCGTTGGTGTGATGATCCAGCAAACCCCCACTAGGCCACCAGGGGGATGACTCAAATGCAGAGGCGTGAGGCGGAAGTAGAAAAAGAATCAAAAGGTTTATTTATACTATATACACTATATACAGGGCAAAACAAAAAAACAACAAAGAGTATAATCTAACACTGGGAAGACAAAGGGAAAAATAAAATATCAAAAGTTTAAGGTCCAAAAAGGAAAAGGCAAAAATGCAAAAGCTCAGAAGGTCAAAAAACACAGTACAAAGGAAACTGGAGATAAACATAACAGCACAAAGACTCCGTGACAAGAGGACTGAACTCAGGGGTATAAATAGACAAACTAATTAAGGACACAGGTGAAGATAATTAGGCAATTAACACAAACACAAAACACAGGAACAGTGGCGGCCTCTAGAGGCCAAAATAAACACGACATGAAAAGGAAATAACAGCGGCCTCTAGAGGCCAAAACAGTCCTAGTCCTAACAGGACCCCCCCCTCTAGGAGCGTCTCCTGACGTTCCCAGGGCGATCCGGATGGGCCGAATGGAAGTCCCGACATAGTTCTTTATCAAGGACATCCCGAGCAGGAACCCAGCAGCGCTCCTCAGGACCATAGCCCTCCCAGTCCACCAGATATTGCAACCCGCCGCGGACCCGGCGGGAGTCAAGCAGGCGATTCACAGTGAACACAGTCTGCCCCTGGAAGATGCGGGGGGGTGGGGGGTTCCTAGGGGCAGGGGCATACGTAGATGTCAGTACGGGCCGTAACAGGGAAACATGGAAAGTGGGGTTGATCCTCAGAGTCCGGGGCAACTGGAGCCGGTAGGAGACAGGGTTCACCCTGCGCACCACCTTGAAGGGGCCAATGTAGCGAGGAGCAAGTTTGCGGTTCTCCACCCGCAGTGGAAGGTCCTTAGTGGACAGCCAAACCCGCTGCCCAGGGCGGAAAGCGTGTGCAGGTCTTCTATGGCGGTTGGCCTGAGTCTGGTTGGTTCTGGAGGTCTGTATGAGGGTCTTCCTGACCTTGCTCCAGGTCTTGCGACACCGTCTCACATATTGGTTGACCGAGGGCACCCCCGCGTCCTCCTCCTGGTCCGGGAACAGAGGTGGCTGGAACCCGAATTGGCACTGGAATGGCGACAGCTTGGTGGCCGATGACTGCAGGGTGTTGTGGGCGTACTCCGCCCATGGCAGCCAGGTGCTCCACGATGTCGGGTTATCCATAGCCAGGCCTCGCAGGGTGGTTTCCAGGTCCTGGTTGAGCCTCTCCGTCTGACCATTGGACTGTGGGTGAAACCCAGAGGAGAGGCTGGCAGTGGCTCCGATGACCTTGCAGAACCCGTGCCACACTCGGGAGGAGAACTGGGGCCCTCGGTCTGAGACGATGTCCTGTGGAAGACCAAAGACTCGGAAGACATGATTAAACAAAAGTTTCGCAGTTTCAAGAGCAGAGGGGAGTTTGCACAGTGGTATGAAGCGGCAGGCCTTGGAGAATCTGTCAACTAAGACCAAAATGACCGTGTTACCTTGTGACTCAGGGAGACCCGTGATAAAGTCGACTGCCACGTGGGACCAGGGACGCCGGGGAATGGTCAGAGGATGCAGGAGACCCTGGGGACGCTGTCGTGGGTTCTTGGTTCTGGTGCAAACCTCACAGGACAGGACAAATGACCTTACTTCCTTCTCCATGTTAGGCCACCAGAAGCGTCTTTTCAGGAAGTCCAGGGTCCTCCGAGCTCCCGGGTGGGCGGTGAGAGGGGAAGAGTGACCCCACTGGAGAACCTTGGCCCGGGCTTGATGTGGGACGTACAAGAGGCCTGGTGGCCCCGTCCCAGGACCGGGGTCCTGGCGTTGGGCTCGTCGGACAGCCTCCTCAATACCCCAGCGGACAGGGGCCACAATCCGGGACACAGGGATAATAGGCCCGACTTCATTCTCCCTGTTAGTGGCAGAGAACAGTCTGGACAGTGCGTCAGGTTTGGTGTTCTTGGAGCCGGGGCGGTATGAGAGGGTGAAGTCAAACCGACTGAAAAACAGGGCCCACCTAGCCTGTCGAGGGTTCAGTCTCTTGGCTTGCTGGAGGTACTCCAGGTTCTTGTGGTCAGTCCAAACCAGGAATGGATGTTGTGCTCCCTCCAGCCAGTGCCTCCACTCCTCAAGGGCCAGTTTGACCGCTAGCAGTTCTCGATCCCCCACATCGTACCGGGACTCAGCAGGACTCAGGCGGTGGGAGAAGTAAGCGCAGGGGTGCAGCTTTCCTTCCGAACGTTGAGAGAGCACCGCGCCGACACCACTGTCCGAGGCGTCCACCTCCACGATGAATGGTTGGGAGGTGTCTGGGAGAACCAGAATGGGTGCCGTGCAGAAGCGGTCCTTGAGGTCTTTGAACGCCTTTTCTGCCTGAGGAGACCAGCCATAAGATCCACCTGTCCCTTTGGTGAGGTCAGACATGGGTGCTGCCACAGAACTGAAGTTCCTGATGAACTTGCGGTAGAAGTTAGCGAATCCTAAGAACTGCTGAACCTCCTTAACGGACTTGGGAGTAGGCCAATCCCGGACGGCCAGGGTCTTGGCAGGGTCCATTTGGAGTTGGCCTGTCCGTATAATAAATCCCAGAAAGGAGACCTCGGGAACATGAAATTCGCATTTCTGGGCCTTGGCGAACAGATTGTTCTGTAGCAGCCTCTGGAGAACCTGGCGGACATGGTGGCGGTGCTCCTGCACGGTCTTGGAAAAGATAAGGATGTCGTCGAGGTAGACAAAAACGTATAGGTTAATCATGTCCCTTAAGACGTCGTTGATTAGGGCCTGAAAAACAGCTGGTGCGTTGGTGAGTCCGAAGGGCATCACCTGGTATTCGTAGTGCCCAGACGGGGTGTTAAAGGCAGTCTTCCACTCGTCTCCCTGTCGGATACGGATGAGGTGGTATGCGTTCCGTAGGTCCAACTTGGTGAAGACGGTGGCGCCTTGGAGCAGGTCGAAAGCTGTGGACATCAGCGGAAGGGGATATCGGTTGCGCACAGTGATCTTATTCAGGCCCCTGTAATCAATACATGGTCGGAGCCCCCCATCCTTCTTGCCGACAAAGAAGAAGCCGGCTCCAGCAGGTGAAGTGGAGGGTCGAATAAACCCAGAGACCAGGGCATCTTTGAGGTATTCCTCCATGGCCTTGCGTTCTGGCTGAGAGAGTGAAAACAGTCTGCCACGAGGAGGGGTAGTCCCAGGGAGCAAGTCGATGGCACAGTCGTAGGCCCGGTGCGGAGGAAGAACGGCGGCCCTGCTCTTGCTGAATACCTCCTTGAGATCCCAGTACTCTGTGGGAACTTGAGATAACTCTGTGAGATCAGGGGGCTCGGCAGGAGACACAGGAGAGCTAGAGAGCAGACAAGAGGCATGGCATGCAGGGCCCCATTCCACAACCTGGCTTGTTACCCAGTCTATGCGAGGGTTGTGGCGAGTAAGCCAAGGAAGGCCTAGAATAACTGGGAACTCAGGTGAAGGAATCAGGTGCAGGGATATTTCTTCCTTGTGACCTTGAGACTGGAGGAAAACAGGAGAAGTAACTTGGGTGACTCTTCCATCACCTAACGCTTGGCCATCGAGGGCAGACACAGACAGTGGGACTTCAAGAGGTGCAGTCGGAATATTGATGCTTTGGGCGAAGTGAATATCCATAAAGTTCCCAGCCGCCCCTGAGTCTATCAAAGCTTGACAAGAGTGGACAGACTCACCCCAGGAGATGGAGACCGGGATGTAGATTCCTTGGCCAGGGAGTCCGGGAGAGAGGGTAGGCCCCGTCACAACCCTCCCTCGGCTGGACGGGGCGGTCCTTTTCCCAAGAGTTCGGGACATGATGCTCGGAAGTGACCAGGCTTGCCACAGTAGATGCAGCACTTGTCCCTCCTTCTGCGCTCCCTCTCAGATGCGGAGAGGCGAGTACGACCCACTTGCATGGGTTCTGGACAGTCACTGAAGGAGGTAGACAGTCTCCAGGTAGAGGTAGGGAGACTGGGGGGGCTCAAGGCTTGGTGGCGTTCTCTCATCCTGTTGTCCAGACGAATAGCATGTGAGATGAGGGTTTCGAGGTCACTTGGGCATCCAATAGAGGCCAGACCGTCCTTGATGGGGTCAGACAGACCATGGTGGAAGGCTGACACCAGGGCAGTCTCGTTCCATCCACTTACTGCTGCGAGTGTTCGGAACGAGATGGCGTAATCTGCGACGCTTCCTCCTTGCCGGATGGACATGAGCTTTCGGGCTGCGTCGGTACTGATGTCTGCCTGATCGAAGACCCGAAGCATCTCTTCAGAAAACAGCTGGAAATCAAAGCACTCAGGTCCCTGTCTTTGCCAGATAGCAGTAGCCCAGGCTCGCGCCTTACCAGCTAATAAGGTGATCACAAAGGCAATCTTGCGGCGATCCGTAGTGTAGGTGGTAGGCTGAAGCTCAAAGGTGAGTTGACACTGGGTAAGGAACTCTCGGCACTCACTGTGCTTGCCGTCATACCTCTGTGGTGCAGGAAGGCTGGGTTCGCGAGGTGAAGAAGGCAGCATTGCAGGAGGCACTGGAGCAGGAGTGGGAGCTGGATCAGGAGCAGGAACTGGATCAGGAGCAGGAGATGCAGGCAGAGATGTCAGCTGTGCCAGGGTTTTCCCAATTTGCTGAAGCAGTTCCTCGTGGCGAGCGAGGGCCTCACGTTGGCTGGTGAGCGTACGTCCATGAGCGTCCATGGTCGCTCCGAAGCGTGTCAAAGCTGCCATAATTCCCTGAAGGTTGGCCGGGTAGACAGTTGAAGCAGCCTCTGCTGAGTCGGTCATGACGGAGTCTTTCTGTTAGGGTTTTGCTGGGATTCGAACCTGGTTCGTTGGTGTGATGATCCAGCAAACCCCCACTAGGCCACCAGGGGGATGACTCAAATGCAGAGGCGTGAGGCGGAAGTAGAAAAAGAATCAAAAGGTTTATTTATACTATATACACTATATACAGGGCAAAACAAAAAAACAACAAAGAGTATAATCTAACACTGGGAAGACAAAGGGAAAAATAAAATATCAAAAGTTTAAGGTCCAAAAAGGAAAAGGCAAAAATGCAAAAGCTCAGAAGGTCAAAAAACACAGTACAAAGGAAACTGGAGATAAACATAACAGCACAAAGACTCCGTGACAAGAGGACTGAACTCAGGGGTATAAATAGACAAACTAATTAAGGACACAGGTGAAGATAATTAGGCAATTAACACAAACACAAAACACAGGAACAGTGGCGGCCTCTAGAGGCCAAAATAAACACGACATGAAAAGGAAATAACAGCGGCCTCTAGAGGCCAAAACAGTCCTAGTCCTAACAAATACTTTTTTGTTTTTTAACCTTTTTATTTTACTTTTAACTTTCTCATCACTGTTGGGTCAGATGAGAAAACAGTAAAACTATATGGCTGATCATCTCTCTCATTGTTCGACACAGAAAACAGGAACATTATATTAATACATCAATAACATTTTTAACCCTTTATTGTCACTGGGTTACATGAGCTCCATATTTCACTGTAGGAATAATAAACAGAAAAAAAAACAGACACAATGTTGTTTTGAAACAAATTTCCTTCTATTTTACTTCAGCATATATTATTCAATGATAAACTAAGTGAATTCTCACTAAAAGTATTCCTGAAGTGCTTTAACGCATCTGTATTCAGCACTATGAGCAGCTTGAAATGAAACTGTAGCTCATTATAATGGCCAATCACTATAGAGCCTCACACTTCAGTGTTTCCCACACATTGAGGAGACTATGGCGCCCCGCCATAGTCTAATTTGGGCCACCATAGTCTCAGTCTGCGCCCGCACGCATTCACACGCACGCACGGTGACACTGATGCACCCGGCCTGACATTGCGCGCGTTGCCTATCTGAGACAGCGCGAGGAGACAACTCTAAGCTACATCCTGTCTGCATCTACATGTTAAGGTAAGTTTATACAACTTTATGTAGCCTTTGACACGATTGAGAAGGTGACATTTAGGCTACGCTATTGTGCTTTATAGGCGTATGGAGAGCGCATTGATGGATGACGTTAAGTGTATTGTTTCAGTAAAATTACTTTGTCCATTTCGTACTGGCAAACCTACCTTTTCTGTAAGGCAACAGTAGGCTATTTTGAGGCAATATTAGTTAGCCCTACGTTGTTATCTAATTCATCAAATTAACTATCATCCTACCAGGATCAGGTCGTTTCCAAATTCACCAGCGAAGTGCTTCCCGCTTGACATTGTTTGTGCGCAGTCTATCCAAGTGATGGAGACATGAAGTAACAGCAGTGATGAACTAATCTAGGTCTGCATGTACATGTTAAAAGGGAAAAGTAGTCTATTCTAACAGAGAGCGAACTTCGATGCTACTTTTGAGAATTAGTGCTAGTAGCCTTAACGCGATTTGTTACTGGTGAGACAGAAGACGTTAAATTATTTTTAGCCTTTCCTCATAGGCTACCTTCTAAAGGTGAAGCTATTAGGCCACATAATTAAGGGAATGTAATGTTAGTTACCTATTTAATTAAATTAACTTCTTGACTCGAATTTGATCGTTTTTGTGATGTGAATCTCAATTGATTGTTTTTGATTCACCAGTGATGTGAATTTCAATTTACATTTACCCATTGTTTTAATGCTCAAATCCCACCTAAGGTCAATCTCACTTTCACTTAATTAAATATTTCAGAGTGAGCTCTACAATCACATGACTCATTGTAGTAACAAGTTGTTTGCCATTTTAGGTCAAAACAGACCTTCAGAACAGACTGCAAGGAGAGCACCTGGCCGCCTGCTTGAGGATTTCCATTAACGGGCCACAACCAGAAGATATAAATTATGAAAGGGCACTCGAACTCTTTTTCTCAAAGCCAAGAAAAATCAAATGCACAAGTGCAGGGTGTGGTCTTTGTAAATAGGGCAGGCATTTGTCAGGGTCACTTTTGACATACACATGGATTAAAGCAAAAAAAAAAATCATCTGACTGAAAAAAAAAGCTCCATGTTGTTGGCCCCTACCACGGCAGCAATGCGTCAAATTTTAAATGCCGTGTTGTCCATTATCCCCTTGGCCCCTACTTATAGTACATTTACGTAATTTTAATAATGACTAAAGCTAAGGCAAGACTTTACCATTGTCATTATTGGCTATAAATGATGAAACATCAAGTTTTTAGTGCAAAGTGCAAATTTATTTCAACAATACTTTAGTAATGCACAACAATGGTTAAGAGAAAAGTGCAAGTGCAGTCAAACTTGAACCATGCTTTCAAAAGAGTGGAACAGAAAGAAAAATAAGAAAATCTGTTGACATAAAACCAGGAAACAAGAAAAGTAAAGTGAAAGTTCACTTTTTCTGCTTCTTCGCAGTGAAGCCAAAGGCATCTAGTTTTTTGCCATTGCTTCCATAGACTTTTTTTTTTATGGCAAACTACACAAAAGCACACACCTGTCATTTTCATCTTTTTGCACCATGAACTAAATGGCTTGCCATTATCGCCCATTTCATTTAGCCAAGCCCATCTCCACTTATTCTTTACTGTTTTGTTGATGTCTGACACATCTGTGTCTTCATTTAAAAGAAGCGCGTCCATGCTGGCAAGACCGAAAGTAATTTGACGCACTCTAGAGATTAAAAAAGACGCATATTTATTTATTCAGTTGCACCTCTCATTCACACCTATATGGAGGTTTGTCACTGAAAACAGCTACTTTTGCAAACTCGGGGCAGAGTGGAGATTTCTGAAAACTCCATCTTCAGACACTCGTGTAAATCGGGAAAACGAAGCAACAGTGGGCGAGAGGGCGCACGCGAATATAATGAGTCATAGGTGTGAATCTTTCACCGAATGCCAATTGTCCCGGTTCTTCATGAAATCACATGTGGACGCACAAATTCATTAGGTTAACTTTCAAATAACTGTTCTTGTGCACTTACGACACCGGAGCCACTTTCCTGAATTTTGAGCTTCAGAGTATTGGCTCCTTTATCTATTTAATCAATGAACTTATTTGTCACATACATTAAATTACTAATGTAAACCATTAGTAGCCTATTTAAGCAATAGCTGTTTTCTCCACTGTTTTCCGACCTTTTGTGCTTAGTGAATGAGACACTTCATTACACTCCACTGACCGACTTCCAATTCCGGACTTTTTTGAAAATGTAAAATATAGGCCTACGAGATGTTTTTTTGGGACTTAATTCGCGTTGGTCCTTCACTATTAATTTTTGAGACTGGCGAGGCAGTAAATACTGTGGAATTATTTTCTCCTTACTATGAAGTTTGGCATCTTAAACAAGTGTCGGGAAATCTTGCAGCCCGACTCTGCAGCTTCCAATGTTTAAGCGAACTGCTGAAACCATAAATGTTTAAAGATTAAATCGTAGGCTGATCAAACCAAAGAAAAACACAGCCTTTCCAGAACGTTGTCTGCCGAAGCCTGTTTAACCTACAAAAGGCTTAATAGCAAAGGTCTTGCTGCAGCTTCAACTTTTTCATCTGATCACCTTTCAATAGGCAAATATCGTTATTACTACTACTACAAAAGGCCTAGTATTAGTAGTAGACAAGTAACCTAGTTGCCTAGTAGTAGGACAGCCAAATAGTTTCATCAGTGGCCTACGCCGAGCCTCCCCGGGACTAGACAGTAGCGGAGGCTGTATTTATTTATTTATGCCTATCTAGCGCAACAACTTATTCCTTTACATATACTCAAACATAACACAAGAAAGGGTTCAACAACAGGCAATCACAGCAGCTTGGTGAAGTTCTAAATCACATCGGTGTCAGACCTATGGGCCTACCCCCCCTTTTTTTTCTTCCTCGGATCTGCATCAATCTCATTATTGACCTTTAGCGCTCCCAGTTGACGGAAATCCGTCGTAGCAATGGAAAACTTTAATCCATGCATACAGCAGAGCTAGAAGTCCTTGTTTTGTAGACTTTTTGTAGGAGTTCAGGGTGTGAAGTATTGTAGGATTTTTGGTTTGGTTGCTATCTGTAGGATGTTCTTCTTGTAGGACTGCCCTCTGTAGCAACATGCTAAAATAAAATACAAGGTGCATAACCAATACCAACAAATTTGTTCTTTGTTAGTCTAAGTTTAGTAGGCTAAACAACCCCCCGCGCACCCCTGCAATTCAACCGGACACGCCCCCCGGGCTGCCCCCATAGTCTCCAAAATTTCTGTGGGAAACACTGCACTTTATAAATTTATATTCACGCAATAATGTAAAAATTTTTCAGATTTTTGCAGAAAAGAATGAGTCATTGGAAATGTGATGCTACGAAGCAGACTAACCAATCACAGTTGTTGCGGCCTACGCGCTATGTTGCTAGATTTCTGGAGAGGTGCCCATCAAGCTAGGATTTGATGCAGAATTATAAATTGGTCTTTTTTCTTTCCTGGCCAAGCATTAATTATTTATAGTTCCTTCTTTCCTCTGCTTTCTTCCTGCCTTTCCTTTCAGTTCTTTTTCAAATGTGTTTTTTATTTCCATTTTCCCATTATAACCTTTCCTTAGACAAAGACCTGATATACCATACCAGTCACCTCTCTACAAACGCATGACAGATGGCTGTGTGAAAGGCTGGCTTTAAGTATCCTGCCTGGCAGGTGCAGGCAATCAAGAATAATCAACCTGGAGAATTCTGGGTAACAGAGTTCTCCTGAATGGTCTCTCTCACTGTGTGCTGCTGTTGCCCTCTCCTGGCTGCCGGTGGTGTAGCATGACCTCTGAGAGTAACAAAAGGGAATAAATGTTTATTCAGACAGCAAAATATGCATGAAACTATTTTCTTGTTACAATTTTCCGTTGGAGGAAGTGTGTGATGGTCTTCCCTGCAGACACCTTTCAAAAAATTGCCCCAGTTGTGTAGACTGTGTTCGTGCTCATATACAGCATTGATTTTGATACAAGCTTGATTCACAAACCTCTCATCCTGACTATTTAATTCCTCTGCCAGGGCTGGGAAGTTATCTAGCAGGGTTTAACAGTGAAACTGTATAATTCACTTCATGAGGAGCTTTGATTGTCTGAATCACTGCTGCTGCTGTAATGTTAATTTCCTGTGTTGTGGACATTTTCAGTGTGATGTTAGTCCTGTACATCAGTGTAGCAGTGTGTAGACATGCAGTAAGAGTAATAACACTTCTCTTTGATTCCTCATTTAGTCCTGAACTTTACTGCACTGAGATCCTCTGCTTACACTGAATAATACTGCAGGATCCAGTTCCTGTATCTGCTTTTAAGAGAACACTTTATTAATCCCATGTGGGAAATTCCAGTGTGACAGCAGGAGTCAACAGACAATATAAGACAATGAAAAGACAATGATACAGCAGCAGAAGGGGGTTTAAAACATGAAATAAAAGAAATTAAGTAAACATTGTCTTGGTGAAAATTTATTATTTTGGCTCAGTAAATGTTTTAATGCCAGTACATCACTGTATAAAAATACAAAATAGTAAAAATGCTGATGTTGGCAAAGGCACAAGAGTTTTCTCAGTGTATTGCTTCATATGATACATGATTGCAAGCAGGTTAATAATTCAGTGCATTAATGATGCATTTATTTAATTGATCAAATATCTTCATCCACAAATCCCCTCAAGGCCCGGTCACACAGCGCTTTACGGCTTTATCACGGCCAAAACCCGTCAAAAAGTGCTCTCCCGTGAAGCAGACGATGTTGTTCGTGTTGATGTCGAACTTAAGACGTGTTACAGTCGATATACAGACGTGACAGGACGCAGGGGAAAATCGGAACGGCGTCGGACGCGGCAAAAAGTTTTGGACTGCTCAAAACTTTAGACCGCGGACAACCACGGCCGGCACACGTGGTAAAGACGTGCAACACACGTGAAAAACACGTGATAATCAGTGTCCCGGCCGTTATTAAAACTTGGGGAGACGTGGTAAGACGCGAAAGTTTGGCGGTCTATCACGGGCAGAGCACGGTCATCGGACGGGTGTTACGCGTTGGTATCACGGGATATAGCGTGTGTTTAGCGGCTTATCACTGAGAAATGGATTTTTCCGCGTACATACCACTGTCTAAGCCCGTTAAACGACGTCTCAAACAAGTTCTAAATTCGATTGATCACTGTCTAATCACTTCTGCATCACTTCTGATTTGCGGCATGTAAATACCGTAATTTTCTGAGACCTCGGCACTTGCAGTCTAGATGTCAAGGGGTGAACATGAACCCTCAACGCTGTGATGTCCTCATCTTAATGCTCCAGCACCAACAGAACCAACTGATACAGGCTCAACATATCCTACCGCTTTTATATGCGCAGCAAGCCGCTCTTCCAACGATGCTGAGCCGCGGTTACCCGTGATTTGACAGTGCTGCAGCAGTGAAACAGCCGCCGACGGCCATACCCCGTACAAAGCACGGCAAAGCCAAAAATTGACCAAAAATTACCACTTACGACCACGTCCACCAGATTTTTGTATCTTTTTGTACGTGATATAGACGCGGAGTGCTGTGTGACCGGGCCTTCACACAACTACAATTAAACTTCACACAGCTGAAAAGTCAAACAAAATATAACAGTATCTGAGACTGAGGGAGTTTTTCCTTGCCACCGTCACCACAGGCTTGCTCATTGGGGATAGATTAGGGATAAAATTACCTCATGTTTTAAGTCGTTCAAATTCTGTAAAGCTGCTTTGCGACAATGTTTGTTAAAAGGGCTATACAAATAAACTTGACTGTAAGTCTACTCCTTGTAATTCATCTAGAGCTAATCTCACACAGAAATAGAACACAGCAGGACAAATACAGTAGTGGGAGAACTAATACTGAGAACATAAAACACAATGTTAGTTCCCCACCATGTTTCAGATAAGTCAATTAACTAGTTTTTATTTTGCAGACACACAAAGCTTCACTTATTTTAACTCCAGTATCACTGGGCTTTTCACCAACCGCTCTAATTAACATAAAAACAACAAATCAGGATTCTTTTAAAATCCTCAGAAAATCCTAAAGAAGACATGATGAAATTTTATAGTAAATGCATCCTCTTTTTACTGATGAACTTTGCTCACTCCTCTATGACTGCATTCTCAATTCTCTCTTCAACAGTGTGAGCTGTGAAAGACATTAAAACATTCATTTAATTCATTTCATAGTTTATTTCAGGTGTTTATGGCAGAAAATTAACCAAACTGTATTTGATCTCATCTTAAACACAGTTTAAAGGGTGTTTGTTTGTTTTAATGTTTATTAATGACCAGTGAAGTGAAAAGTGCCATCTGCGTATGAAACACTCTTCTGCACTATTTATTATTTGTTCATAATGTACTTTATTAATTATGTGAAAATGTAACTCCACCTGAAGTATCTGTCACATGTAAATTCACTCTCAGAAACAGATGTGCTGTGTTTTATATCAAACTTACATTTAAATCTTATTGTAAGAGCATTTTAGAACAAGTGCTTTAACACTCAAGTGTGGATTTTTGCTTTTAAAATGAAAGTGAGTCAAATGATTTCTACTTTTGTGAAAGTGAAAATGTTGTTCTCGATTACTCAAAGTTAGTATGATCATGATGTGAAACATACTGAAAGAGTTCTTACTTCGAGCTCTGTAACATTTGACCAGCAGAATGATGGTCGCCAGCAGATACGGAGAGGCCGTCACTACACTGCAGATCGGCATGAGCACTGAGAATGGAGCTTCTACACATGATGGACCTGACGATGAATAAAATAAAAATGATGTTTTATTTTTTAAATGTTTGGATGTTTTAGTTCAATCTGCAGTAAAAAATAAATTAATTTACACCTGCGTGAACAAGTGAAACAGCACATTGTACACAGACTTAGATAAACTAAGCCCTATAGATTACATCATAGAAAGATACTGTGTTCAACACATTAAGTCACAGTTGTATTAAAGTGAATATTTAAAAGGTTTCTCACGTCTGACTGAGACCCAGCTTTTCAGTGACTCTCCTCTCTCTGGGTGTTTACAGTGGTAGAAACCTTCATCTGACTTTGAGACCTTAAGGATGATCATCTCTCGTGTAGTCTGTGTCTGGAGGACTGATCCATCTTTATAGAAATCACCTCGGAGGTTTGAGGGCTTTGGGTTTCGATATAAACAGTGTAGAGTCAGAGGATGTCCCTCAGTCACAGGATGGACAGGACTCTCCAGGATCACAGCACCATCTACAACACAGAAAACCACATTTACAAAATAAATATTTTCTCTCACTGATCGATATTGAATGTGTAAATCTGTATACAAACAGAAGGTGCCATTAGTTATGGCAGCACAAAGTTATCTGTGAGAGTGAAGAGTGAAGAGAGTGTGTAGAGAAACTGTCACACATGACAGCACTGAGCCATGTACACTTCCTTTCCCCTCGCTCCACACCGTCTACACTTTACTTGTGAGTGAAGGTGAAATTCACAGCACATTTCTAATCACCAAACTCACTGATATGACTCAGGTTGCCACCTTGCACTCTCTATTACAAACACTGTTTTAATACCAGAACATATTAATCATAAACCAAGCACAATGAGTTCACTGCACACAGCAGCAATCAACATAAACAGAGAGAAATAAAATGCTTTGTGACATCCCTGATTGATTAATACTCAATAAAATACTCATTTCATTATCAGTGTGGGTATCTGTAAGCATGGACTCGTACTCAGTCTGGAAAGTAACAGCATAAACATATCCATACTCAGAATTACAGAAATTACAGGGAATGTACTGAGAGAAAAAAATCCATGTTTTTTTGTCTTCTTGAACAGTTTTTCCCAGTTGGAAACTCAGAGTTCTGAATATTCTGTAATGAAACATTTCCCTTTTCCTTTAATAATAAACACACTACATGAAGACTCACCCTGCACTGTGATGTTAACAGGATTCCTGTTTTCTCCAGATTCAGAGTGACACCAGTAAACTCCAGTGTAGGATGTGGAGAGGGAGCTGATTTTACATGGAGAACAATCTAACACTCCCTCACTGTGTGTGTATCGTCTCACTGTCCATCCAGTAGAACGACTCTGGTCAGTAGAGTTACAGCTCAGTGAGAGAGAGTCAGAAGTAAAGTGTTGAGTTCTGTTGGGATTGATGATCAGAGAGACTGGAGGAGATTCACCTTAAACAGAGAAGAGAGTCATGTAAATAAGAATCAGTGCAATATGCAATAAGGATATACAGTAAGTGCATGTGTGTTCAGAATTCTGTTTATTAATCCAGTAATTAAAGCCACAGTCCATAGCATGGGTCATAACACAGAAAAGTTTAACCCCAGATAATCCATAATCATAAACACTGCAAAAAGATAAAGGTCAAAACCAAGAGACAAAATCCAAACTGGGATGAGGAGCACAGGAAAGTCTTACAATTGCTGCAAAGGAACAACAACAAAAAAAAAGATCAAAGACACAGGACAGCAGGGTAATGCCTCCTCACCACCAGAGGGCACCATCATCTCAGTATTAGCTGAGCTCGAACACACCGCCTCCAGATCACTTCCTCATTGTAGATTACATTCACCAGCACATACATTTACACAGTGCAAAGTTCAGAGCCATGTTTAGTTTGTGATTGCCATTGCTGTGTTTAGACCCTTTGCTTTTGATGACTCTTTTGGATTTTCCCTCTGGTCTTATATTGTACTTTACTGTGTCGGACTCTTACCTGTTTTACAGCTCTGATATTTGTATTGTGTTTAATAACAGTCTAACATCATGGCATCATCTGTAACTGTGTGGTCCTCTGAATATCCATATCTGTGTTTGTATTAGTGTTTAAACCTGAAGTATTTATGGGCCTGTCTTTCTGAAAAGTTTTCTGAAAGCAAACAAACAAAACAACCCCAGAATCTTTAGACTGGTACCAAAATTCAAAAAAGTGCTTATTTTTTTCTTTGTTGTTTGTTTTTTGTAAAGGCTTTACCCCGTTTAAAACAAAACAAACAACAAAGAAAAAAACTCTCATATATACTAACCCTGATTAACCTGTATACCCCCACATTTTGTATGCTGCTGAATCTGTCCTTTTTTCAGTAGCTTTGTATAAACAATAACCGCTAAATGTAATGTAATGTTATGTAAGGTGATCGCCTAGGCATTCTCATTGTGAAAAGTAAGTCACATGTACATGGACTGGCATTTATTTGTTTATTGTCTGTTCATATTCTTTTGGGGGAGTAAAGTCAGTTTAAAAATGCCGTTAAATGCATAGGCCTATAGGCCAAGTTTAATGACCTTGAGGTTATCAGAGGTCATATGTCGTTTTACAAATGAAAAATGAATTCAGCACCCAAACATTTAACAAACAAGGCCATTTGCTAACTTCACTAATCATTTTAGTACATTTCATTCCTTAGAAAGCTGAGAAACTGGGTTCAGCTGAGACGTTTACAGGCCCAAAGTTCAATGACCTCTAGAGGTCAACAGAGGTTAGATAGAGCTCAGCATATTGCAGATTTGAATTCGGCACACCCAAATTGACAAAATAAGACTGTTTGCCGACTTTGTCTCAAAAATGCCTTTGGGTGTCACAATTCTGGATTTTGGTACCAGTCTACTTGTGCCTTTTGTTAACATCTTTGTATCTGTTAAGAACACATGATCAGGGGTGGGTTTTCTAGTAATGTTGCCCTTTAGAGCTAAAGAGCGAGTTGAGAGACTCTTAAGCAATGAACATTGTCTCTGTACATGGTTTTCCCGAACTCACTTGTAAGAAGGAATCTGAAGAGCATCTTTGTAATGCGCGTCCCTGATACAGGCATTAGTAGTTGCTAAAGGCAATTGTACTGTCATTGCTGAAGGCATTAGTAGTTGCCAAATCCAGTCGATAAGGTCACATGGCATTCGTTTTTAACCAAAATATCATGAAATATAAAGTGTTTAAAATAAGAGAATATATAGTATCATCTGGAAGCATTACAAATATAATGTGGTAATTAATTAATGAAACCATTTTATGTTTTGGGGCAGTATTTTTATTCCAAGCGTGTTTTTAATTAAATGAACAAATGTTCACATCATGAAAGAATGAGCAAATAATAAGCTAAATAATTAAGTAAATGTGTTCTCTGTGCTCGCTCATTTCACTGTTACCCCCCGATCATGCAATCAGGATTATTTCAACTGTTATCCACAGTGCAGAGTGGGCAAAGAGCTCCCTGAGACGTGCACACACACACACAGAGAGAGAGAGAGAGGTTTTGACCTGTGTGTAGTGTGTACCTAAGGAAGTTGTATTGGCCTCCTTATCTATCTATCTATGGAGGTCAATTCAACCTCCTTTGGTACACACTACACACAGTTCAAAACCCCTCTCTCTCTCCTACACACACACACACACACAGTGTTAGAGGTGCAGAAATGTGTCTCATTTATGACGCTAAATTAGTTAATCACTCGCCTAATGGACTTAAATTTGATTAAAATGTGGTGATATCAATGTGACATGATGATATCCATATGTAACTCCATAACATTTTGAAATATATTCATAAAGTTTTGCTTATTTATTTAATAATTAACTGGATGTACTTGCACCAGAAAGTGAAGAAAAATAATTAAAAGAAAAATAATTTAACACGGGCAGCAGATTCAACACCAGTTTCCCCCGTTGACTGTGAGCGTCCCTCTACAGCGCATGTGCAGTCTGTGTATTTGGCTGTGAGAGAGTCGCTCTTTGTTTTGAACGAGTGGTCAGGGTCTCTCATAAATTTCAAGCAACTCAAGGACTACTTTAGGCAACGATGTTGTTTGGGAAAGCTACATTAGCTTGACGATGGCTCTTTCGAGGTAATTTAAGACTCTCTTGGCCTTAAGAGGCTTTCGGGAAACCCACCCCTGTTCATTCTTAATAATATATTCATATTCAGTGACATCTCCAGTGTTGTTGACCTGCTCTGGCTTTCTGGATTTTATAATAAAACCCTCCAGCCCATAGATCCTCAATCATCTCCTTCATCCTCTTTATATCAGGGAAAATAAACCAATGACAAAATGAGGAGCAGAGACGGAACAAAAAGACAGCACATGACTTTTGTCACCAAACTCAACCAGCATTCAGAAGAAGAAGAAGCGGCCTTTATTTGCCACATGCACGTTCAAGCACAGTGAAATTCATCCTCTGCATTTAACCCATCTGAAGCAGTGAACACATGCACACACACCCAGAGCAGTGGGCAGCCATATTACAGCACCTGGGGAGCAGCTAGGGGTTGGGTTAGGTACCTTGCTCAAGGGCACTTCAGCCCAAGGCTGCCCCATGTTAACCTTACTTCATGTTTTTGAACTGTGGGGCAACTGGAGCACCCGGAGGAAACCCATGCAGACACGGGGAGAACATGCAAACTCCACACAGAAAGGCCCCCCATCAGCCACGGGGCTCGAACCCAGAACGTTCTTGCTGTGAGGCGACAGTGCTAAACACGACACCACCGTGCTGCCCAAAAACTTGCTCATTTAGAGAACATATCAGATATTAAACTGATAAGAACAAATACTACACTTGATCTTAGCCAAAAGGCCAAGAAGTGAAGGGTTCTTTAACTGCCTTATACATATTAATAAATATTGAATGAATCTCAACTGACATTCACACCACCATATCATACTCTGTTTAATGGTGCTGACTACAAAGTGATCTGAAATTTTCAAAAAAATTTTCCATGCATGACATTTTCCTACATCTCGCAAGAACAATATCAGGCTGACGAGATGTGATCATTTCGATGTCCTGAGGGTCGCTTTTCTCTGTTATGGGACCATTTTCCTCCCTCTTAAGGTATACGGTACGGCCCTACAGAAACAGGAAACAGCTGAATGCAGGGAGCTTTAACCAGTTAGCATAACTATGGAACTGCGTCACACCAGGATGGTGACGCGAAGAAAACATTGTGACTCTGCATCGACCTCGGAGAGTTTTGAGTCACAGGGATGTAATTTGTGGTTGACCTTCATGAATAGATCCGTGAAAAAAAGACAAATATATATTTTCTCTGTTACTGCTTTTGTGTTATTGTTTCTTTCTCTGTAAGATCAAAACATTAGGTGTATAACTCCATACACGCTACCGTGGAGATGAGCTCATGGCTTCTAAGGCCAAGATAGCTAAACGCTAGCGAGAATGATTTAGTTATCTGTCCAGAAAAATGACACGTCATCTAACCTTGCTCTATCTTGCAGTTACACTCACTAAGCAGGCTTTCCTTTTCATTTCCGCTGGATTTTAGCTGGCAGGAGAGACGAGTCCACCATGTTTGCCCACACCGACTTGTTTTGGTTCAAAGTAGGTCCAACACGCCCCACAGTGGTCATGTGATATTGTTGCTCACTTGCTTCAGCGACCTCCGGAATCGTAAAATGCGGGACGTATTTTATCTCGGCAAAATATTTACACATAGGAGACACAGTGTGTGCAGCAACAAAGCATCTCAAAATTCCAGCAGCAATAGAAATAGAACATTTTACCCAGAATTCAACTTTGCAGTCAGAAACTTTAACCCAAACCCATTGTTCATGTTCCTCACCAGTGATCCATAGAGGCTGTGGACTGCTGTACTGTGTGTGAAAGGCTGGTTCTCCTCTCTCTCCTCTGCACATATAAACTCCTGTGTGTTTCAGAGCAGCAGGACTGAGAGTGTATTTGCCTCCAGATCCTCTGCTGCTGTCTGAGAGGAGCTCCACAGACATGTTATAGCCACGACTATTTGTTATTTGAGTTAATCCGGATCTGTAGGGAACAGTTGTGTACCAGCTGAATGTCCAGTCTGTAGAGGAGCCTGTAACCTCACAGCTTAGAGTCACTGAGTCTCCTTCAGTCAGCCAGCTCTGTGGAGATGCACTCAGTACTGGCGGTGGTCTCTCTGTTACACAGGAAACACAAAATGGTTAATTTGTAGGTTTATTTAATAATGAGAATCTAAGAATATCTAATTGCACATTTTAATGTCTCACTCAAGCAAACTCACACACCCACATCTTCCAGCGTAACAGCATCACTGAAGTGTGATGAGCGTGAGCCTCCTCTCTCTGCTCCTCTACAGGTGTAGTTACCTGTGTGGGTCACTTTAACACCACTGATTGTGTACACCTGTTCACTACTGACACCACTGTGTGAAGGATCTTTATACCAGCTGTACTGCCAGCTAGAGACACTTTCATCCTGTTGGTCACATCTCACAGTGACGGCGTCTCCACTGAACACCTGTTTATCAGGATTCACAGATGCTATAGGTTTTGATTTCACTGGAGAAATATAATAAATTGTCTAAACTATCATGGTAAATTTGTCATCATTCATATATAATGGTTTAAAAACAGTCGAAAAGCTGTCATCTAACTTCTTTCCAAAGATTTTTTTTTCTTTTTTAAACTACAAAATCTACAATATTTTCAATGTATTTATGAACAGGTATCATCTGTTTCCAAACTGAACTGGATAATGTCGGCTGTAGTCTTTATGAACCATATACATTATGATTCATTCTTACACACTCATGTTTCTGTCACTGGTAAAAGGAAGCAGAACAGGGCTGTGAAAAACAGCTGTATCAGCAATAAGTGGTGATCGTGATGTGAGCAGTTCCATTTTGTGTGAATGTGATGAAAGTGATTTGTCAGCAGTTATGGTTTCTTACAGAAACACTTTATTTTACAAAGCCCTGGTTACAGAGTCACAGAGTAACTACAAAAGCCCAACTACACAGTCAGGAAAAGTTACACATAATTACTAATTACACCAAGATGTTAGATGAGTGAAACTACACATCCAAGTTTAAGTGATATTTACAACTAAATCAAAATAATTTGGAAGAATTTGCAAAAGTTGAAATGAAATATTCTGATTGAGATTACATCTTGGGCCAGGTACAGGTGTACTATTTTTATTTAAAACACATTAAACCCATGTTTTCATTTCAGTGAATTTGTGTTTAACTCTCATTATCTTTTCCATCATAGTTCATGAAATTGCTTTATTCAACAAAATAAATATGACTTTACAACACTTGATGGAGTTCAGATGTTTAGTTAGAAACATCATATTATAATGTTATATATCCAACCCCAAATCAAGTTCAGAAATGGAAAATGCAAATAAAAAACAAAAGCAGTGATTTCTAAATTTACTTTGACTTGTAATTCATTGCAAACAGAATGAACCCAAGATATTTCATGTTTTGTCTTCATTTCATTTGTTAATATACATCCATCCATTCCTGTGTTTCAGGCCTGCAACACATTCCAAAAAAAGTTGGAACGAGGCAATTTAGGGCTAGTAATGAGGTAAAACAATTCAATAATGATGTGATTTGAAACAGGTGATGTCAACAGGTGATTGTAATCATGATTTGGGACAAAACTAGTATCCAGGAAAGGCCGAGAATTTGAGGAGCAAAGATGGGCTGAGGATCTCCAGTTTGTCAAGAAATGTGTGAGAAAATGACTGAAATGTTTCAAAACAATGTTCCTCAAAGAAAGAAAGACAGAAAGGGATTTTGATATTTCACCCTCTATGTTGCATATCATTAAATGAGTCAATGAATCTGGAGGAATTTTGGTGTGTAAAGGGTAAGTATTTTGGAGCAACATCTGCTGCTTTCAAGACAAAATCTTTTCCAGGGAGATTTCAACAAGACAATGCAAAACCACATTCTGCTCACATCACAAAGGCGTGGCTGTGGAAGAAGAGGGCGTGTCCCCTCTGTCCCCAATAGAGAATGTGTGGAGAATTTAGAAATGGAAAATATGCCAGTGACGACCCCATACTGTTACACACCTTAAGACCTGTTTACAGGAAGAACGGGACAAAAATAACACCTGAAACACTTCACCACTTGGAGTCTTCAGTCCTTAAACATCTTAAGTGTTGAGAGAAAGAATGGCAACATTACAAAGTGGTAAATGCTTTACTGTCCCAAATTTTTGGACATGTGTTGCAAGAATCAAAAAGTGTTTATTTTGAAAAAGAAATAAGTAAATAAATAAATTAATGAAGAAATAAAAATTAATGAGTGAAAAAACTCAAATAATGTGCTGTTGTTTGGTTTTGAGTGTAATGCAGATCAAAATTATTTACAAATCATTGTTTTCAGTTTTAATTTCAATTTCAACATGCCGTCCCTACATTTCCTGACCTGGGTTTGTATTAATTACTGTGTATTTACATCTAGAGTATTTATAAGTTATTTATTGTCCAATCTATGTTGTCTTTACACTGTAATCAAGTGAAGATGATTTCTTACATTTCTCATATTTGAGACTTCTAGTTTCAGAGACACTGTATTATACTGTACATGTACACTTAAGGAATAAATCACACCATGTTGTGTTGTTCCAGAAAAATAATCAGTGACGAGATGGAGTTTCTGTTACTACAAATGATTATTTCCTGATAACATCATGTACCGAAGTGTTTCATTCCTCCGATACTAAAGCAATTTGTCAATGATTACCATTTTTTAATTTTTTATTGAACAACATCGCACTTTATCCATTTGTAGTTACCATTTAATGTTGTGAAGCATCAACAAAACAAGTGTGTCCCTGTTATCACATGCGTTATATTGTAGCTATAAACAGGCATTTCCTCACCAGCCTTGATTTGTTTCTCTCTCATTTAGTTAATAAGGCAAAAAAGCAGCTTGTCCTATTACAGGTAAACTGCAAAGCATGAACTCCTCTGTCCTTTTCAGAAAACTTAAAGCATATACGCAGAGCCATGTCCTTACTTTCGTTTATAAATGCCTTGAGACCTCAAGAATGGCACAGGAATAGTTTTAAGCATTAACAATAAATGTAATCTAGTCATTTTTATGATTAAAGTGATTTATATAGGTAGCGGTCTAAGTGAATGACCTTGATGTCCATAACGTCACAGCAGGAAGCCTATTGGTCTCATCACCATTTCCGCTATACTAAAACACAGAGCTGACTGCAACTCCGATCCTCCATTTTGAGCTAATTTATCGCCATGCCACGTAGATGTGTTGCTGCACCTGCCAGCAACATGACAGAAGGTGGATTTACGTTGCATTCATGGTCCAAGAATGTTCAAACTGCTAAAACCCGGGACGGAACAGGACGTCACCGGTTTTAGCAACAACTGCGGGGAGGTCACTGCCCGAGCGATATGTCACGTCCCATTCCATCCCGGGTTTTAGCAACAACCTTCGGCTCACCCCGGGAGGACTGGTGCAACTGAACTTTGCTTTTTTTTTTAAATAAATAAATACTTTCCTTTTCTTGTAGTTTTCTTTTTCTTTAATTGTTGATACTGCACCCTCTTTCAATACGGGCTTATAGCCAACGCTCCTCAACAGATCAGAGGTTTCGTACGAGTCTTCAATAAAATGTGCAGAGCAGAGACCACTTCATAGGTGCCCAATGTGCCCGTGAATGTCTAGCAAAACGCGTCCAAATCTTTGCAATTGCCTGAGCCGAGCAGTAATGGTGGAATACTCCATATGGACAAAATAGAGAATGAGTGGAGCAGCCATCTTATTTCTGCGCTGGATATTGCTGCCATCTCGCCCTTATGTGGAAGAAGTGAATGAACGGAGAACTGAACGAACAACTGAAAGTCAAATTGTTTCAAAACAATCAGCCACAAGATCAGCCTTCAAGAAGCGAGAACACAGACAGGTAAGCTCCGACCCTCATTTGGATACAAAACAACAAAAACAACACGTTGTGTACCTGCATTTAGATTAATACATGTAACTTGTATTGTGTGTTTCAGTTACCGGTATAAGATTATTTAATTTGCTTCAGAATGTGATAGTCTCAGTTCATCTGATTATTTAATTAGCCTTTTACGTTTTATCAGTGAAAATGCATGCATGTACATATGTTGCATAAGTTATAACACCCATCCTGTTTTAATGAGAGTCAACCCACAATCAATGAAGTCAAACCAGTCTTAGTTGAGCAAGTCGGTAACGGTTTTTCTTACTTTCACCATAAATTTTTATTTATATGACTTTGGTCTATAGCTGTAAAAGGCCTTAAAACCGGTTACCGCTGTGACGTCACGCACTCAGGGCTGGCTGGCTCAGCTCGAATGCCAACTTTGTGGTCGATTTTAACTCTCAAAAATATAGACATTTTTTTATTCCCATTTATACAGCATACAAGAGTCAAGGATGGAGATACTATCCACTCAGAAATGCATTTAAAAATAAAGGCTCTGCGTCTCTCCTTTAAAGCTACATCTTTAGCTCTGACTGTTTCAAAGTGCTGACACTGGAGACTCCTTCCATAAATTAAATTAATTTAAATAAACATCTTCGAACAGAAAACTTCACCATATCAACAATTATACACTTTTTTTTTATAGTTTTGTTAAATTGCATGTTTTTAATCTCTATCTTTGGGCTTAGATTATGTGAAGCATCCACCATACAAGTCCCTCTGAATGAGCTGTTACTATAGAAACAGTACCATATTAGGATGAGTGTGTGGCACACCTAAAATAGGGTGACCACATTTCGGTGGTAAGACTCCTTTAATTAGTATTATAATTATTTTTGTTCATGTATACATTTATGTTTTGAATTAGAAGTCGTATATTGCCTTGAGGTGCTTCGCTTATGTTGGAAATGGGAGGGGCGGAACGCTTGTGTTGTCACTAGTTGTTCCGGGGAACAGTAAGGGAGAGGAACTGACGCTGTTTCCTCAGAAGCAATCTGGGAAGGAAACAAGGCACACTGTGTCCTCATTCCTCTGCTTTACCTGCTTTATACAGGTCATGTATTTGTTACCGCAGTCTCCCATCCCTGGGACCCGTAACAAGTGCACTGTCAGAGCTGCTGTTATAGAAAATTAATCAACACCTTTTGACCAATCAGAATCCAGAATTCAACAGTTACATGGAATAATGTTATAGTGAGTATTTCTGCACTTCTCTGTTTCCATACAGGTATAAACACCTTTATAAGAGATTAGGAATGTGTTCATTCTGCTCATCATCACTGAATGGCTTAATAATAATAATAATAATAATAATAAATTATTATTATATTTTGTGAAATACAAGTTGTATCACCTGTATCCACCAGTCTGTATCTCACATACGAGAGTGAATCTCTCCCTGATAAACACACACTCAAGGGTCATTCCACGTCAATTCAACCGGGGCCCGCGCACTTGGGTCTCAAAAAATTCTGAAAAAAAAAAAATCACCAGATGTGCCCATGTTACCTTGGAGAAACACTGTAAATTTATTTGAATGTAAGATGTATACTTTCCATGTTACAGCCAGTTTTACTGGGGGAGGGGGGTGTCTATTTTGTTCAGACTCTTTTTTTTTTTTTGTCAAAGTTCACAAGCCCATAGCTCAAGAACTAAACCATGTAGGAGGCTCAAATTTTGCATGCTGGTGCATAAATAGGAATAGTATGTAGCAAAACTGTCATTTTGGGTCTGGATGATCCTGCATGGTCATAGCACTCCCTCAAAGATGATCAAAATTTTATTGGAGTTTTTGGCTGTGCTCTGTTTAGGCCTTCAGAAGACATATTTTTACCCAACATAGGCTCTTGATTTTTTTCCCTTATTGAGATAAGTAGAAACACACTAAAAAAAAAAGCAATAAAAAAAGGAAACTCTATCAGTGTTTGAACAGAAGACCTCACAAGTCTGACAAATCATTTTGGATGTCATTTTCAGAGCACCGTAACACCTTGTGGGAATGTGCGCAGATTTTTTAAATATTTTTTTCTTTATTCTCCATGATACCTTCTTTTTAAAAACACCAATTTGGCTTGTCTTACTTGAATCTCTTTTTATTTTTCACCCTGAACATGGGCAAAATGCACCATTGAGAGCAATATGTTTTCTATAACATTAATGTAAAGAGTAAATAACCAAAGGCCAATTTTGCCCTGACATGATCACCGGAGAGTGCCTGTGCAGGGGTGGAGGCATCAATATTGAGAGTAAACACAGATGCCCCTAAAATCACTGAATCATTGAAATTGAAAAGGATCCCTCCACCCCTGCACAGGCACTCTCAGGTGATCATGTCAGGGCAAAATTGGCCTCTGGTTATTTACTCTTTGGTTATTTACCCACAAGGTGTTACGGTGCTCTGAAAATGACATCCAAAATGATTTGTCAGACTTGTGAGGTCTTCTGTTCAAACACTGATAGAGTTTCCTTTTTTTATTGCTTTTTTTTGAGTGAGTGTGTTTCTACTTACTTATCTCAATAAGGGAAAAAATCAAGAGCCTATGTTGGGTAAAAATATGTCTTCTGAAGGCCTAAACAGAGCACAGCCAAAAACTCCAATAAAATTTTGATCATCTTTGAGGGAGTGCTATGACCATGCAGGATCATCCAGACCCAAAATGACAGTTTTGCTACATACTATTCCTATTTATGCACCAGCATGCAAAATTTGAGCCTCCTACATGGTTTAGTTCTTGAGCTATGGGCTTGTGAACTTTGACAAAAAAAAAAAAAAGTCTGAACAAAATAGACACCCCCTCCCCCAGTAAAACTGGCTGTAACATGGAAAGTATACATCTTACATTCAAATAAATTTACAGTCTTTCTCACAGGTAACATGGGCACATCTGGTGATTTTTTGAGAATTTTTTGAGACCCAAGTGCGCGGGCCCCGGTTGAATTGACGTGGAATGACCCTCAACTGTTTTACTGACTTTACTGAGCCTTGTTCGACCTCACTGACCACAAATAACACCTACCTTTTAAAACTTATTTCAAGATTATTTAAAACATCATAGAATAACATGGAATTGCTATAATTATGCAGTATTTTTATTCACACCCCTCCTAACTTCAAACCTGCTGAAAAAAGTTTAAATTTTATGCTGTACCTCTTACTGTAATTCTGACTTCATCACTGTAGGCTGTGTAGTTTGCGTTCTGCCTGCGCGCTCCACACCGATACCCGGTTTCTCCTGCAGTATCAACTGTCACATTGAGTGTGTTGGTGTCTCTAAGTTCAGTGTTCACATACTGCGAATACTGATTATATTTGACCCAGTGAAACTCCCATCCAGCCCCCTGCTGCAGCTCACAGCTCAGAGTGATGGTGTCTCCAGTGTAGACGGAGCTCTGAGGATTCACTCTCACAGTCGCTTTGGGTTTTTCTGTTGCTATGAAATGATGGTGTCAGAGCTGCTTTTCACTTCACAACAGAAGCAATAGATTCACTGTGCTCATTAAATGCTTTCAGAAATATTTCTAACATAAACATTTATATATTTTTCGCGGTCCAAATCCTGCGCTCTGATTGGCTGGCGAGCGGGTCTGTATCCTAAATGTTTGGCAGCATTTCTCAGGAGAATAGCATTAATTTTACAGCATGGATAGCGATAACGACAGTGTTCACAGCGAGAGCGAGTTTCACTACCCTGAGGAAGAAGAAATAAAATAAAACATTTCAGCAGAAAGCTAAAAACCTCTAACTTGCTCACAGTTTGATCTCATTAGTTAATGAGGCCCATTTTGGACCATGTTATCCTCATACATAATATTACGTTCGGTAAAAACTTTAAACCAGGACAATCTCTTCTTCAAAGTTTCACCAAATGGCTTTATTTATGCAATATAAAGGTCATAATACTGGATAACTTTGGTCGAGCAAAAACATGGCTGAATCCTGAATGACTCCTATTTGTATAAATAGGGCACTACATAGGCGGCAGAATGTAGTGTTTTTCCTGCCATGGAAGTGCACTTGTATACCGAGGAGGAAGCCATTTGCATTACAGCCGTGAATGAGGATTCAAAATGGCGGCTCGGCTCGGTTTCCCCTTTCGGGCGCTCTCGCTTTCTGTTAGAATTTGGGAAAGAAAAATAAATAAATATATTAAGAAAGAAAAAGTGCCGACGAGACAAACTAAACAAACAGGGACTCAGTTACTGACAGCTCAAAATCTGAACCCTAAAAAATAAGGGAAACATATTAAATTAAAACAAAACCCCCACAGACTGACCTGATACAGTCAGTGTAACAGCATCACTGATCTCTGAATCCTGTCTTCTGCAGGTGTAGGAACCACCATCAGAGGCACCAACAGACCTGATACTGAACTCCTTTGTTGAGGCTAGATATCCTCCGGCTGTGTAGAGTCTATTATTGTTCTTATACCAGCTGTATAGCCACTGAGTGTCTCGTCCTCCCTGTGTGTCACATCTGAGAGTAACACGCTCTCCAATGAACACATGTGTATCAGGCTGAATGGACACCACAGCTTTAACTCTCCCTGCAACAATAAAAATAATAATAATAATAATAATAATAATAATAAATAAATAAATAAATAAATAAATAGGTAAAAAAAATGCACGTAGTAATTCCCAAGTGTACAGAGGTGGAAAGAGACATTTTAAACAACCCTATGAATCATTTTATTTGACATAAACTGGAAATGCATCAATGGCATTTTTTCAGACTGAGTATGAGTAAATAGTTTTGGTACTTCTTGATACAGACACGAAAATGTGTTACCTTGTTAGTATTGAACCAAATGTTCACAAATTTTTTAGGCAAATGGAGGTTATGATTTTTCTGCACCTGCAAGCTTTAACCACCCAATATTTCAAAAATAGCTCATATAATGTTGGCAAAGCAATTCTTTGTCAGTTTAAGTTGAAAATAAACCACAGTAAAACATTCTTGCCAAAAGCATCTTTTTTTCTGTCATTCATCCAAATATCTGTAATGTTTATACCTTGTATTTTGAGTTATAAATTACTGCTGACACAGAGCTTCACATGAACGCTGCTTTATTATTAATGCAAATCACTGGACCGACCTCTAGGGGCAACATTCAATAAACGTCTACATAAACGTACTGACGTCAGCAGTACGTGCCAGCATTTCTATCAGAACAGCAGTCTGAATATTGCATCACTTCTTTTTTTTTTTTTAACCATGTTTGCCACTTCTGGTTACTTCAATACACAATACATTGAACATTAATTGCATAAATGATTAGACTCCTTTGGTGCAATAGACAGGTAAGTATGTAGGCAATCATACATTCACTTAGTTTGTAATTAACTGTGTAACGCCATGAGGTAAGTATTTGGCTTGTTTCAGCATAGATGGGTAAGTGCAGATTTGAATAGAAAGAACCACATTTTTCTTAACTACTTCAGTGCGGCAATAACAACATACACATTTTCAAGTGCAGCAATGAAAACCATGAGAAGTAAAGAAGAGGTTACGTACATACTTAAGTATAGTATTTCAAGCATAGGGTATGAAACTACAACAATACCCAAACTTAGGTAAATACTGGGATTTGAAAACTTTATCCCGAGTAGATTCAAAGCGTAGTGCATAGAGATCAGACAGTTAACGAAATCGGGTGCACTTAGACTTGGCAGACATGCCAAAGTGATTTCAAGTAGGGAGCATAGAAATATATAACCGATTACAATAGTATAAATCACAGTTTCTTTTTTCTTTTTACACATTTTATTTCACAGTATCTTCTCTCTCTTTTTTTTTTAAGTTGCCTGTCTTTCCTCAGGCTGTGTCAAAGTCACTGAGGTACAGTGGAGGCTGTCGGCGCCTGGCCGGATACCTTGCTAACACAGGGGCAGTGCCAGTAGTGACATCAGGGGTGACATCGTCCTCTTCTTCAGCTGCTGTGTCGTGCAGTGTAGGACTGAGCTTTTTAAAGAAGGAGGAGTTTCTCGTTACCGAGTGTCCACTCCGCTCAGCTGTGACCATGGTGCCTTTGACAGTGGTTACTTTGTAAGGCTTGGGGTTGTATGTTGGAGTAAGTTTGTTGTGCCTGGGTTGGGAACACAACACCATGTCGCCAGGTTGGAAAGGGTGAGGCCTGGCGTGTCGGCGAGTGTCTGAGTAGGTTTTCATCTTGGCTTTGGCCTCGCGGTCTCTTGTGCGAAGGGCCTTGTCGGGTGTAGTGTGTGGTCACAGAGGGCATTTTGGTGTGGATCCTGCGTTTGAGCAGCAGCTCGGCAGGTGATGATGATGTGGTGCTGTGTGGTGTGGCACGATATTCCCGTAGGAATGTGTATAGGTGCTGTTTCTATGGGATGTTTTGCATGTGTGCAACTCGGAGGCACTTACCGAGTGTCCTCATGAATCTCTCTGCTGTGGCGTTGGCTTGAGGCCACAGTGGTGTGATTTTTCGATGGTGGAAGCCCATGTAGGCCACAAATTTGCTGAACTGTTCACCGTTGAAGGGAGGGCCGTTGTCTGTTTTCACTGTTCTGGGGATGCCGAGCATCGAGAAGACCTTGTCCATCACAGGAATGACCGTGTTTGCAGATGTGGAGCGTATGGTCTCGACTACTGGGTATCTGGAGTACTCATCCACGATGACTAGGAGGTGTTCACCTGTTGGCAATGGGCCATAAAAGTCTGCACTGACGTCCTGCCAGACCGTGTCGGGGAGGTCTGACATCTGCAGAGGCTCGGTGTGTGTCTCTGGTGTGGTGGCTTGACACGCTAGACAGTCTCTCACCATCGCTTCAGCTTGCTGGTCGATGTTTGGAAACTATACCTTCTCTCTCAGCAGGGCTTTTGTCTTGGTGGTTCCCTGGTGAGACTCGTGTGCGATCTGGAGGGCTCTGAGCTGGAGTGAAGAGGGAATGACGATCCTGGAACCCTTCAGAATGATGTCGCTCTCATGTGACACTGTAAGTTCACCCTTTACATCAGAGGTTCCCAACCTATTTTGGCTTGTGACCCCATTTTGACCTCGTACATTTTTGGCGACCCCACTGACATTTTTTTTTTTTAATTAGTGTTTGATGTGTTTTATACTGTGTTGTAAATACAGAGTAACCAGTTTATTGCACAAACTCACATTTTATTTTCATCACATATCCTTCAATTTCACAAAAATGGAACTATGTAAAAGAGTCTCTCCACTCACCACATCTAATGAGATGTCTGAGCCTTCACACTTCTCTGCAGCCTTTCAAAGTCCGGTTCTGTGGTAGAGAGTGCGCATCTCATCTCTGACGTAACATCCAAACGCGAGCGGTACTTTGATTTCATACAGACAAGTGCACTAAATCCAGCTTCACAAAGGTAAGTGCTTCCGAAAGGAACCAACAGTTTCAAAGCACGCAGTGCGATCTCGGGGTACTCCTCTCTGGCTCCAAACCAGAATTCTTCCACTGGCACGCGCGAATGTAATTGCTGGTGCATTTTGTCACGAGACATGTCAATCAGCTGTTCTATCGCGGTGGCAGGAAGGTCCACTGCGCTCACATCACAGTGAAACGGATTCCTCACCCATTCAAACTTTGACATATCCACATCTGGAAAGTATGTGGCAAAGTGCTCCTCAAGCCGTTCCAGGTGGCTGCACATCTCCATTGTAGAACACTTGTCGATGCTGTTGTCTTCCAAAAACTGACTTAACTGGGGGAAATGCGTGAAGTTTCCCTTTGCAAGACTTCCTCTCCAGTGTGTGATTTTGGCCCTGAATCCATCAATCCGATCACTCATCTGCATGACATTCTTATTTTTTCCTTGCATGCTTGTGTTCAGTTCGTTAAGTTTTCTGAATATGTCCGTGGCATATGCAAGGAGGCACATTTTCTGCTGGTCACAGAGAAAGTCAACGAAATCGTTTTTTTTCACATCCATTGAAAACGCCAACAGTTCGTTTCTCAGCTTGAAAAACCGCTCCAACGTGTTGCCTCTCGACAACCACCGGGCGTCTGTGTGAAAATGCAGATCTTCATATTCAGAGCCCATATCGACGCATAGCTTTGCGAACAGGCGTGCTCGCAGAGGATGTGGCTTGATGTAGTTCACCATGGCTACCACCTGTTGCATGATGCCTGCGATGGACGCGCTCAGTTCTTTAGATGCCAGTTGTTCCCGATGAATCATGCAATGATTCCACAGTGCAGATGGTGCTCGCTGAATGACAAGTGTCCTCAAACCATTTCGCCGTCCGGCCATAGACGGAGCCCCGTCTGTGCAAAATCCCACCATATTCTCCCAGGGAATTCTGTGTTTCTCCATGTAATCCTGAAGAACATCGTACATTGCCTGTGCAGTCTCGTGCTCGGGAAGAGGCAGGCAGTATAGAATGTCCTCCTGAATGGCATTTTCTGCTAAGAATCGAACAAATGTCAATGCGTGGGCATTTTTGCCTTCGGTGCTTACATCCATTTGAAGAGCATAGGCTGGGGAATCACGGAGTTTCTCTGCTAGCGTGCTCTCCTGATCAGCGGCAATAGCATCGATTCGTCTCTTAACTGTATTATCAGACAGAGGAATCGCTTTAAATTTTCTTCCCACCTCCTCCTCACCCATTGCTTTTGCCATTTTGAGGACAGCGGGCATAATTAGCGTCTCTGCGATTGTGTGTGGGGTCTTGGTTTTCGCAATGAGGTAGCTAACTTCAAACGATGCATTCAGTGCCCCATCACTCACCGTCGCAGCCTTTTTGAAATAAGATCGCTGCTGATTAAGCTCAGCACATTTCTTTTCAAAAAAACTTAGGGGTTTACCGAGATGTTCTTTGTGCACTGTTTCAAAGTGCCTTTTCAGCTTGTTGGGTTTGAGACTCTCCGCAGACAGCACGGCCGAACACAGAAGACACTTCGGCCTTTGCTTGTTTCTTTCCAGCACGCTGGTAAATCCAAATTGTAAGAAACTTTCGTCGTATCTTCTCAGCCTTTTTGTTTTCGGTTCATGTTCATCAGGTGTTGTTTGTCTGCTCTTTGTAGTGTCGGGCGGACGAAGAAATCGTTCCATTTTTTTGTTGCACTTGTAGGCTAATAGCTAGCAAGGCTGTGTGGGCAGCACTGGCTACTGTTCAGTTATTTAGTCAAGCGCGTAAACTGAAGTGGGCGTATCTTCGTGCCGTCATCGCAGTCATTTGAACGAATTTACATAAAAAATCCATATCGATCATGTATGTTCATTTAAGTGTGTGTGTGTGTGTGGTGTTTTAATCGATGGTAATACTTTTTTGATAGTATTATTATTCATACAATTATTTTTTTAGCAGTATTTTTTTCCCACTTCTGGATATTTCAAGCGACCCCATTGCAAGTTCAGGCGACCCCACGTGGGGTCGCGACCCCAGTGTTGAAAAACCCGGCTTTACATGTTCGTATTGCTTCAGAACAGTGTCTGTTGTGACTGTGTGCCAAGTGTTGTTACGGATGAGGGTACTGACCTTTTGCAAGGTTTCGTCCTTGAGTGTCTCATGCTTGATTTCATCCAGTGTCATTGCTCTTGGTGTGTTGTTCTGTGTGATGAAGTTGACATACTCTTCAGCTACCTTTGTTGCACGTGTGTTTTTGTTGTGTGGGTGTGTTTGGATTGGGTGACGAGACATGTAGACTGCTGGGTTTTCCGAGCCTTTTCGGTACTCCACCTTGAGTCTGTAAGGCTGGAGTCGGAGTCCCCATCGCTCGATGCGGGCTGGTGGCTTGGACCTCGGATTGTTCCAGATGAGCTCTAGTGGCTTGTGATCCGTCACCATGGTGAATTCTTTGCCATAGATGTAAAGATGGAAGTGTTCGCAGCTCCATACGATGGCAAGTGCTTCACGCTCTGTCGGGGAGTAACGCCGTTCTACGTCACTGAGTGCTCTGCTTGCATAAGCGATGATGTGCTTCCTGTTGCTTTTGTCTTTCTGCAGCAGTATTGCCCCTAGTCCCACTGGGCTGGCGTCGACGATGAGCTCAGTGTCCATGTTGGGGTTGAAGTATGCCATCGTGGTGTCACTGGTGAGGCTGTCTTTAAGCTTGCTCAGCGCTGCGTCCTGTTCAACACCCCACTGCCAGGGAGTGTCCTTTCTGATGAGTTTCCTCAGTGGCTCTGTGACGGTGGCAAAGTCAGGGATGAAGCGTGAGCAGTAGTTTGCCATGCCTAGAAAACTCTTCACCTCTGCTGCATCCTTGGGCTTGTCTGCTTGTTGTATGCTTTCGACTTTTCTTGGGTCTGCTGAGACGCCACCATCCGAGAACATGAACCCGAAGAACTCTAGCCGATTCTTGTTGAATTCACACTTCTTCCTGTTTAGTGTGAGGCCCCATTCTTTCAGCCGCTGGAACACTGCCGTCAGGCTCTTGTCGTGGTCAGCCTGTGTCGCCCCATAGATGATGATGTCATCGCTGAGGTTCTTCACTCCGGCGATGCCCTGAAGTGTCTGACGAATGGTGTTTTGGAAGACTTCTGCCGCTGAGGAGATCCCAAAATTGAGGCGCTTGTACCTCCTCAGGCCTAGGTGTGTGGTGAACGTGGTGATGTACCTGCTGTCGGGGTGTAGTTCCAGCTGATGGTACCCCGCCGTAAGGTCCAGCTTTGAGAACACCGTCGCTCCATTCAGTTCATGAATGACGTCATCAATGGTTGGGGTCAGGTGACACTCCCTCAGAATGGCTGTGTTTGCCTGCCGCATGTCAACGCATATGCGCACCTTGTCTGGGTCTTTGGACTTCGGCGGTGTGACGATGGGTGATACCCACGGTGTTGGGCCGGTCACTTTCTCAATGATGTCCTCTGCTTCAAGTCTCCGCAGCTCAGCTTCAACTTTTTCACGCACGTGGAACAGGACTCTGCGGTGTGGCTGGCATGTTGGTTGAATGTCTGGGTTGATGTGCAGTGTGACATGGAAATCTTTGAGCTTACCAATGCCGTCGAACAGTTCAGGGTGGCTGCTCACGCGCTGATCCGCAACTGTGAGGCTTGTTGGTGGGGGCGTGATGGAGTGTATGATTTTGATGAGCCCCAGTTCATCCGCTGTCTGGTAACTGAGCAGGGAGCAGCCATCACCTCTGACCACGTAGAATGTGCCGTCTGTCTTCCTCTTGTTCCGTGCCTCTACACAGCCGGTGAACTTCCCGATGATGGGCAGAGCATCTTTGGATCCATAGGCCAGTATTCTAAGGTCTGTGCAGAGGAGGCGAGGCTGGATGCTCAGGTTGTTGTATGTCTTTTCACTGATGATGTTTACTGCAGCACCGGAGTCGATTAGAGCTTGCACTTTGTCTTCATTCAGTGTGATCTTCGTCAGTAGCTGCTTGCTGTCTTTGCTGCTTTTAACAGTGTACGCATAGCACTCATCATCACTGCTTGAAGATGACTCACGTCAGGCTGGTTCATGTTGAGCTGGTTCTTGTTGGGTCTCTATCTGGTTGACTCTTCTGCTGTTTTTCCTGTGTGTCCATGTGTCTGTCGTCTGCTCTGTGTGTTGTTTTGACCTGCACTGCCTTGCGAAGTGGTTCCGTTTCCTGCACGCTTTGCACTGTTTGCCTCTCGCTGGACAGTCGTTGGAGTGTGGCCACTCACCCCCGCAGTTTCTGCACTGAGTGTTGCCGCCGCCGCCGGTACGTCTCGCTGCGTGCTGTTGGTAGGCTTTTCTCTCTGGCTGATGTTTCTGCACTCGGTTTACTGATGCGGTGAGGCTGGAGCCCTCTTCGATTCCCTTCGACTGCAACTCCGACATTTCAAGAGTCCTTCCATACTCGAGCAGGTCTTTTAGCTTTTTGTCTGCTTCTCTCAAGCCGTATTTACGCACCCTGGATGACGTGCAGCTTTGAATGATCTGTGATTTGATTTCATTGTCCACATCGCTAAACTCACAATGTTTCGCTAACATGCGAAGTCGGGTGGTATAAACATCCAAACTCTCACCAGGCAGTTGTGCAGCTTTCCTGAAGACATAGACTTCATACTGGACGTTCCTTTTCGGCGCGAAGTGCTCTGTTAGTTTAGCCGTGACGTCTGCATACTTGTCTGCGTCTCTCGCCATCATGTCATAGATGTCGTGCACCCTCTCACCTGCCAGATGAAGCAGAAGAGCTTTTAATCTCGCATCTCCGGTGATGTTCATTGCCGTGGTGTAGTTTTCGTACCGTTGGAGCCACTTGGTCCATCGGGGTCCAACAGAGCTAGGCTCGCTCTCCGGATCAAACTGTGGTACAGCCGGGCCGTGGGCTAGCATGTTGACCGTTGCTACCTGACTAGCTGAACTGACTGAGGTAAACTAACTTAATAAAAACAGAAATACCGAGTGCTGTGTTGTTGATGTTGTCGTTTGGTCTTCACCGTTATCCTCATCGCCAATGTAATGTTTATACCTTGTATTTTGATTTATAAATTACTGCTGACACAGAGCTTCACATGAACGCTGCTTTATTATTAATGCAAATCACTGGACCAACCTCTAGGGGCAACATTCAATAAACGTCTACATAAACGTACTGAAGTCAGCAGTACGTGCCAGCATTTCTATCAGAACAGCAGTCTGAATATTACACAAGCATGAAAACAGGTCAGGGGTGAAAAAGGTGAGAAGGGTGCACGAGTGGTGATGTGGCCTCTGGTGTTGTTTTATTTTGTTTGGGGGGTCCTCCCCCAGAATAAATATTATAGCCTCCTTACTAAGTATACTGTACTGACATTTGCACAAGGACATATAGTACAAATACATGTAGTTATAGTGAAATTATGCCCTGGAAAAAAATGCGAATAATAGAACGAAGAAAGTGGAGAACACACAAGGAATAGTGATCATTTTTTCCTTTTATTTGCCTGGACCACCAGTGTCTCCATGGCCCACTTTCACCGAGTTGCCACGTTTCAGCCTTGCCCGCTTCTCTCCTTCAGCAGTCTGTTTCTTGGCCTGCTGAGCACTGCAAGTTGCTTGAGAGCCATACTTGCTCTGCTGCTTTTCCTCCTTGTTCACCCTCTGCTGGTGTTTGTATGTGGCTGCTGCAGAGTTAATGTTCTTGCACAATGTTCTGTCCACTTCCCCAAACTTCACGTCCTCCCTTCTAAAGAGTTGCATAGCTGTCTTCCCCCTGGACATCAGCATGTACTTGACCGTCTGTATTGCATTAAATGTTTCCACATTCATGTTGCCACTCCTTTGATCAATTACATCATTCATCAGACTAAATGAGGACTCGACTCTAGGTCCATGAAAGATGGAGAGGCAACACTTAACCAGTGCTCCCAGGGAGGGGTCCTTGTCTGGTTTGTCGAAGACATGACCCCACCACTCCACGATGCTCTCTCCCTCCTTAAAGCTGGGGATGGTCAGGTCAACACTGAACTGCACAAGTTCCCTCTGGATATCCTGGTCTGCTGGCAAGAGGTGCCCCAGCATACCACTCAGCCTGCCAAGATATGGAAGTACCTGCAGCTTTCAGTTCTTTTTAAATCAAGGCTGAATACTTTCTTCTTTGCTGCTGTCTTTTATTAAATCAAATTTGAGACTTTTAATTTGATTTCTTTCAGCAAGGACAGCACGACAAAATGGCATCTCCACTATACAGTGCCCTATATAGTGAGTAGCGAGCAATTACGGACACAGGGATTGTCAAAAGACGTGCGCGCCCTCTTTCGAATGCTGACGTAATCAAGCCCGAAGTTTTGTTTGTTTTGATGGCAAATCAGGAAAGTTTGAAAAAAGTAGGAAATTCAGTCCGATGACTCAATCCAGCTTCCAGCGGTCTGGTCTGTACTCTGACTGATGTGTGCACGCTCTGGCCAGCAGGAGAAGAGACGCGAAATGATGCTGCTTGCCCTTTGCAGCGAGATGTACTCGTCGCTATGGCGTCAATATCAAAGCAGGAGGAGGAGGCGCAAACCGGCACGAACTGTCTATGGGTGCGAAGCGACCTCCTTGCCCTTTGGGTCAATATCAAACCCCCCCCCCAATTTTTTTTTCTCATCGGATCTACACGATTCATGTTGGTCACCCATTTTGGTTTCAAAATGGCGAATTTCGCCGAAAGGTGAGGGATTTTCATGCATGATTACAATATCCTCCTCTTAATCCTCTGAACTTCTGTAAGGATTTAATTACAGTGTATGTTTCATTTGTAGAAATGAAAGTCACATAGATTTACAGATTAGATAGATTAGCAATACATTCCAAACAAGTTGGGACAGCGGCAACAAAAGAGAGGGACAGATGTGGAATGCTCAAAAAAAAATCCTCCTGCCTGGAACATTCTACTGGTAAAGAGGTGAACTCGTAATTGGAAAGGCTCTGTCATTCACAAGCAAGGATGGGGCGAGGTTCATCACTTTGTGAAAAACTGCATGGACAAACAGTCCAACAGTTTAAGAACATTTCCCAACATACAACCCCGATTCCAAAAAAGTTGGGACAAAGTACAAATTGTAAATAAAAACGGAATGCAATAATTTACAAACCTCAAAAACTGATATTGTATTCACAATAAAACATAGACAACATATCAAATGTCGAAAGTGAGACATTTTGAAATTTCATGCCAAATATTGGCTCATTTGAAATTTCATGACAGCAACACATCTCAAAAAAGTTGGGACAGGGGCAATAAGAGGCTGGAAAAGTTAAAGGTACAAAAAAGGAACAGCTGGAGGACCAAACTGCAACTCATTTGGTCAATTGGCAATAGGTCATTAACATGACTGGGTATAAAAAGAGCATCTTGGAGTGGCAGCGGCTCTCAGAAGTAAAGATGGGAAGAGGATCACCAATCCCCCTAATTCTGCGCTGACAAATAGTGGAGCAATATCAGAAAGGAGTTAAACAGTGTAAAATTGCAGAGTTTGAACATATCATCATCTACAGTGCATAATATCATCAAAAGATTCAGAGAATCTGGAAGAATCTCTGTGTGTAAGGGTCAAGGCCGGAAAACCATACTGGGTGCCCGTGATCTTCGGGCCCTTAGACGGCACTGCATCACATACAGGCATGCTTCTGTATTGGAAATCACAAAATGGGCTCAGGAATATTTCCAGAGAACATTATCTGTGAACACAATTCACCGTGCCATCCACCGTTGCCAGCTAAAACTCTATAGTTCAAAGAAGAAGCCGTATCTAAACATGATCCAGAAGCGCAGACGTCTTCTCTGGGCCAAGGCTCATTTAAAATGGACTGTGGCAAAGTGGAAAACTGTTCTGTGGTCAGACGAATCAAAATTTGAAGTTCTTTATGGAAATCAGGGACGCCGTGTCATTCGGACCAAAGAGGAGAAGGACGACCCAAGTTGTTCTCAGCGCTCAGTTCAGAAGCCTGCATCTCTGATGGTATGGGGTTGCATTAGTGCATGTGGCATGGGCAGCTTACACATCTGGAACGATACCATCAATGCTGAAAGGTATATCCAGGTTCTAGAGCAACATATGCTCCCATCCAGACGACGTCTCTTTCAGGGAAGACCTTGCATTTTCCAACATGACAATGACAAACCACATACTGCATCAATTACAGCATCATGGCTGCGTAGAAGAAGGGTCCGGGCACTGAACTGGCTAGCCTGCAGTCCAGATCTTTCACCCATAGAAAACATTTGGCGCATCATAAAAAGGAAGATAGGACAAAAAAGACCTAAGACAGTTGAGCAACTAGAATCCTACATTAGACAAGAATGGGTTAACATTCCTATCCCTAAACTTAAACAACTTGTCTCCTCAGTCCCCAGACATTTACAGACTGTTGTAAAGAGAAAAGGGGATGTCTCACAGTGGTAAACATGGCCTTGTCCCAACTTTTTTGAGATGTGTTGTTGTCATGAAATTTAAAATCACCTAATTTTTCTCTTTAAATGATACATTTTCTCAGTTTAAATATTTGATATGTCATATATGTTCTATTCTGAATAAAATATGGAATTTTGAAACTTCCACATCATTGCATACCGTTTTTATTTACAATTTGTACTTTGTCCCAACTTTTTTGGAATCGGGGTTGTACAATCGCAAGAAATTTCGGGATTTCACCATTGACAATCCATAATATCATCAAAAGGTTCAGAGACTCCAGAGAAATCTCTGTAAGTAAGGGCCAAGGCCGAAAACCAATACTGAACCCTGTGACTTTTGATCCCTCAGGCGGCACGACATTAAAAACCAGCATGATTGAATAAAGGATAGGACTACACAGCAAATTCCCCAGTGTTGAATTAACACCTTCAGAGTTCATTTGGACATGTATAATATATTGCACATATATTGTGTCCAATTGGGGACACACACACACACACACACACCATGCTTGTTGTGTCCTGCAGGCTGAAGAGGATTAGGACCATCCAGACTGTTACTAGCACAATGTTCAAAAGCCAACATCTGTGATGATATGGGGATGTTAGTGCTTGACTAAAGTTTGTAGGTGAACGAATGAACAAAGATTACCAGTGGAACCGGTTCACTGCACAAAGTGGATGGAATAATTAAGGAGGACTACCTCAGAATTCTTCAGCATAACCTCAGATCATCAGAAGCTTGAACAGAGTTGGGTGTTCCAACAGGACAATGACCCCAAACACATATCAGATCTGGTTGTGGAATGGATAAAGCAGGCTAACATTAAGCTTTAAGCAAGTCCTGACCTCAACTCTATCAAAAATATATTTAAAAGTTGGGTTTTTGCTGGAAACATACAAAGCTAACTGAACTCAACCAATTCTGCCAGGAAGAGTGGGCAAATATCCAACCAGAATTCTGCCAGAAGCTTGTTGATGGCGACCAAAAGTGTCTGATCAAGGTGAAACTTGCTAAGGGACATTTAACCAAATATGAGGGTGTTTTTATATATATATATAATTTTTTTTTGACTTTGTGTTGATTTCAGAAATCCCCAAATAAATTAAAAAGTAATGCACCAAATACTTTTTCTCTTAAAAGTTATACAATCATTCTGCCACAGAAAAAGAAAAGGTCTTTTGTAAAATTCTGACCACAACTTTATTTCTAATAAAGTGGCTGGGAATTGTATAGGTTTTACAGTGCGAGTCTCTACGTTTGTTTGTGTGTGTGTGTGTGTGTGTGCGCCAGAGGTATGCACTCCGCCGAGTGCCTTTCTAGTTTATTTTTAATGACTTGGGTGAAATTAATCATACTCAGGAAATAATCAGCAGGGTTTTTTCCTGCATGTTTCCAAAATTAATACTGAACATTAAGTGGTTTTCACACAGTGCCTATTGTATTACTTAGTGTATGCATTAGAAATTATTTAATCTTAACATTACTAACATTATGGCGGCACGGTGGTGTAGTGGTTTGCGCTGTCGCCTCACAGCAAGAAGGTCCGGGTTCGAGCCCCGTGGCCGGCGAGGGCCTTTCTGTGTGGAGTTTGCATGTTCTCCCCGTGTCCGCGTGGGTTTCCTCCGGGTGCTCCGGTTTCCCCCACAGTCCAAAGACATGCAGGTTAGGTTAACTGGTGACTCTAAATTGACCGTAGGTGTGAGTGTGAATGGTTGTCTGTGTCTATGTGTCAGCCCTGTGATGACTTGGCGACTTGTCCAGGGTGTACCCCGCCTTTCACCCGTAGTCAGCTGGGATAGGCTCCAGCTCGCCTGCGACCCTGTAGAACTAGATAAAGCGGCTACAGATAATGAGATGAGATTACTAACATTTGAAAGATAAAGAACACACACATGCTACTTGTCTTAGCTACGTGTTACAAATTGTTTTATTTGTACTCTTAGAAAACGTTTACAGAAAAAAAAAAGACATTTCAAAAATTTCCATTATTTGAACCAATAAAATCCAATGCATTCCTGGGATTTTCCTACAAAACCAAACTAATGGACTTGGCAGTGTGATGCCACTCAGAGCCTCCTGTGGAAATTAGTGAAACTAAAAAGTGTTGATGGTGCTTACACTATAGCCAGTGTTCATAAATGTACCAGGTCACTGCTGCCAGGCTGAAACTGAGCTTGGTTTAAAGAATGGAAATTTGTCAGACTTTGCAGTGCAAAACTGAACAGAAACAGGCTAGAGAAGAAAGAGAGAGACAAGGAAGAATAATCTTACTCCACTGGATAATGAAAATAACCAGCGAGAACACAGATATGAGCTGAGGCCTGGTGTTCAACTTTCCTCCTGACCCTGATAAATGTTGAAGTCATTCAGTTCAATGATGATTTTCTGTACTTTCAAGCAACACTTTAATTGTATACTGCTTTTGATATGAATAACAGTGTCATGAAAATTCCAATATAGAAATACAAAAATCACCATCCTTTTCCTTAACCTAGCTCAATCTGGCAACCCAACCATTGGGGGGGGGGGAATCTGTGCCCCAGTGCTTGTTGCAGTTCCTATTTTTAACCAGTAGGTGCAATAATAACTGTAATCCAGCCACTGGGGGTGCATAAGCATACTCTTGGTGCTGGTCCCAAGCCCAGATAAATGGAGATTGTTTAATAAGATCCTAGAGAATGAGAAAATGCTGAATGAATGGAGAGTGTGCTCGTCCCAATATACAAGAATAAGGGAGATGTGCAGAGCTGCAGTAATTACAGAGGGATAAAATTGATTAACCACACCATGAAGTTATGGGAAAGGGTATTGGAGGTGAGCTTGAGAAGAACTGTGCTCACTCTAGGATCCAAATTGTTTTAGCGAAAAGTGCTAAAGACTCAAATTTTTCTTTAGCAATTTGCAATTTCGCTTAGCAAGAAATGCTAAAAGAACAATTTTCTTTTTAGCAAAGTAATTTTTTTAGCAAGATATGTTATACTTCTAAATGTTTCTTGCACTGACATAATATTGAAAAATGAATTGTTATTGTAGTTTGTTGGCGTTTCAATAGTGTTTGCAAGCTTGTTTCCTGCCTTTGTCTTTCCATGTTCTTGATTTATGTTCACAGCATGCTTATTTATTCTTGAATCCTCTTATACGGCTTTATATTAGCTGATCACACAAATTTGAACTCTGCCTGCCATGGTTTAGGGAGTATACAATATTCAAGGTTGAGCAACCTTACAGAGTCATATAAACTATGTTCAATGGAAAGGTGATATCACTTTATATTAGTGGCCTATACAAATTTGAGCTCTATCTGCCATGGTTTGGGAGTTATAGGCAATTCAAGTTGAGCGACCTCGAGTCTGACCTTTCAAGGTCCCCCGAGGTCATGTATGCTATGTTCAGGAAAATGCTGATTTCATATTAACTGCTCATACAAACTTGAGCTTCATCTGCCATGGTTTGGGAGTTAGAGGCCATTTATGGCCCTTTTCCACTACCCTTTTTCAGCTCACTTCAGCCCGACACGGCTTGCGTTTCGACTACCTCAGAGCAGCACGACTCAGCTCACTTCAGCCCTGCTTAGCACCCAAAACTCGCACGGTTTTGAAGTAGGGCTGAAGCGAGCCAAACCAAGCCGAGTGGGGCTAGGGGCGTGAGGAGACACTCCCCTGTGCACTGATTGGTGAGGAGGAGTGTCCTTACATGCCCACACACGCCCCACGAGCACGCTGGGATCTGTAAACACCGTAAACCCGGAAGAAGAAGAATTACGCATTACGAGAATTTCTGAAGCCTTATGCGCCTCGCCTCATCTATACGCTCTTGCCAGTATCTGTTGGCGTTGTCGGTGACAACAAGCCACAGCACCAAGACCAGCAACACTAATGACTCCATGTTTATTGTTTATTATCCGGGTCGTGAGACTACCGCTTAAAAGGTCACTGATGTCACTGTTTGCGCCGCCTAACGACATCACGTGACGTCCACCCACTTTCGCTAACTCCACCCAATGTGTCCTCCCACTTCCAGCCAGCACGGTTCAGTGCGGTTGTAGTCGAAATGCAACCCCAACAGCCCCACTCAGCTCGACTCAGCCCAACTCAGCACGGCACGGCTCAGCCCAACTCAGCCGCGTTGGTAGTGGAAAAGCAGCATTAGAGGTCCATGGTAACCCAAGGTCATGTATAAATTTGAACTGGCCAAGTTGGCCTGGCCAACATCAGTGTCGGACTTGACCAATATCAGTGTCTGGCCTTGCTAATATATTAATTTTATTTTTTTTTCAAAATTCTATTTTAACATCTCAACCACTGGTATTGCCTCGTGTGCGTGTGTGTTTTCATTATTGAGACATGTGTATGTGTGTGGTTGGGATTGTGTGTATGTATATGTGTGTGTATAATTGGGATTGTGTGTGTGTGTGTGTGTGTGTGTGTGCGCGTTCATGATTGAGATGTGTGTATGTGTGTGATTGGGATTATGATGTGTGTGTAATTGGGATCCGTGTGTGTGTGTGTTTGGGGGGTGTCTTTATGGGTAGGATGAAGGGAGCTCAGGGAGTTAAAATCAATGGTTGTTTCTTATAAATTAATCTCATAACCCAAATATAATGATATTCACCATTAATTTCTCAAATGAAACACTTGCAGTCAAAACTTTGAACCATGTGCGTCAAAACGCTCTGACAACAAGGTCGATATATCCTGGTTCATCTGTGAGTTCTTCCCAAGTTCTGTCAGGGTTGATATTATGTAGAAAATACGTCTTTAGAATGGTTATATCGTGTTTTTATCCCTGTTACGACCCTGGTGCCAGGGGTCGTGTGTGTGGTTATGCGTGGGTGCATATGTGTTTTTTTCTCTCTCTCTCTCTCTCTCTCTCTCTCAGGTGGACGCCCCTTCCTCTTATACGCAGCTGTTCCCACTCACCTCGTTGAGGGGCCATGTTAAAAGTGAGAGGGAGACACCTTTGGAGAGAGTGTGTGAGCCGGTGGGCTGTGGCGGTGACAGTTAAGAGAGAGAGAGTTGTGAGCCGCATCTAGCGAGAGTGTGCTGCTCCTTTAAGGGGAAAGGAGCATGCGTAATCCCGGATCTGTTTGGTTGTGGTTTTTTGTAGTGTTGGTGAGAGAACTTGACTCTTGTTTGTTTTTCCCTTGTTTGGAGACCAGTGACTTTAGTGTTTTTTTTTTCTATTTTGTGAATAAAAACGGTTTCCGTTTCGGCCCCGAGTCCGCCTCCTTGTCCTCTTTTTCCTCCCGGGTCGTTTTGGTTTATCTCTGTTGCTTCCCCCATCCCCTATTTTGCCACGGGGAACGTAACAATCCCTAACTGAGAAAGCTAACAGAATATTCTAATATGTTATCTCACTTTTTAGATAACTTTTTGTCATACGTAAAGTCGGATAATTTATTTTAAACAAACCTCGCTATAATCTTGTTCACTAATGAGCGAGAATTGCCGACATTATCAGCACAACTCGGAAATTGATCATTTTATATGTAAGGTCCGATGCTATTGGAAGACGTAATTTGCGGTCAACCAATAAGAAGCTTCGAAACTCGAGGGCGTTGGTTATAAATCAAAACATCGAAGATGGACAGGAAAGGTACTCTTTATCTTGAGAAATTGCAATTGTTTGATGGATTTTGCTTAAACTTTAAGTGACTTTCGCATAAAATGCGAATACAGATGATTTTATTTTCGCAAATTGGAATAAAACTTAGCAATTTGCGGACGTGCTAGTGGCTAGCGTGAGCCCAGAAGAAGCAATCTGTGAACTGCAGCACAGGTTTATGCCAAGGAAGAGCACGTCGGATGCAATTTTTGTTTTAAGAATGTTAATGGAGAAGTACAGGGAAGGCCAGAGAAAGCTACGTTGTGTGTTTGTAGACCTGGAGAAGGCATACGATAGAGTACCGAGAGAGGAGTTATGGCAGAGTTTCCCACAGAAATTTTGGAGACTATGGGGGCAGCCCATGGGGGGGGGCAGCCCATATTGGGGGGGGGGGGCATGGCGTGCGTGTCCAGTTGAATTGCAGGGGTGCGCGGGGTTGTTTAGTGCGTGGCGCGCGTGTCCGGTTGAATTGCAGGGGTGCGCGGGGGGTTGTTTAGTGCGTGGCGCACGTGTCCGGTTGAATTGCAGGGGTGCGCGGGGGTTATGAAGTGCCCTTTCATAATTTATATCTACTGGTTGTGGCCCGTTAATGGAAATCCTCAAGCAGGCGGCCAGGTGCTCTCCTTGCAGTCTGCTACGAAGGTCTGTTTTGACCTAAAATGGCAAACAACTTGTTACTACAATGAGTCATGTGATTGTAGAGCTCACTCTGAAATATTTAATTAAGTGAAAGTGAGATTGAACTTGGGTGGGATTTGAGCATAAAAACAATGGGTAAATGTAAATTGAAATTCACATCACTGGTGAATCAAAAACGATCACCAATTGAGATTCACATCACATCAATCAAAAACGATCAAATTCGAGTCAAGAAGTTAATTAAATTAAGTAGGTAACGAACATTACATTCCCTTAGTTATGTGGCCTAATAGCTTCACCTTTAGAAGGTAGCCTATTAGAAAAGGCTAAAAATAATTTAACGTCTTCCGTCTCACCAGTAACAAATCGCGTTAAGGCTACTAGCACTAATTCTCAAAAGTGGCATCGAAGTTCGCTCTCTGTTAGAATAGACTACTTTTCCCTTTTAACATGTACATGCAGACCTAGATTAGTTTATCACTGCTGTCACTTCACGTCTCCATCACTTGGATAGACTGCGCACATACAATGTCAAGTGGGAAGCACTTCGCCGGTGAATTTGGAAACGACCTGATCCTGGTAGGATGATAAAGTTAATTTGACGAATTAGATAACTACATAAGGCTAACTAATATTGCCTCAAAATAGCCTACTGTTGCCTTACAGAAAAGGTAGGTTTGCCAGTACGAAAGTGGACAAAGTAATTTTACTGAAACAATACACTTAATGTCATCAATGCGCTCTCCATACGCCTATAAAGCACAATAGCGTAGCCTAAATGTCACCTTCTCAATCGTGTCAAAGGCTACATGAAGTTGTATAAACTTACCTTAACATGTAGATGCAGACAGGATGTAGTTTATCAGAGTTGTCTCCTCACACTGTCTCAGATAGGCAACGCACGCAATGTCAGGCCGGGTGCGTCAGTATCGCCGTGCGTGCGTGCGCGGACTTAGACTATGGCGGCCCAAATTAGACTATGGCAGGGCGCCATAGTCTCGTCAATGTGTGGGAAACACCGAGTTATGGTATTGTATGAGAAAGTGTGGAGTGAATGAGAAGTATATTAGAGTGGTGCAAGACATGTATGAGAACAGTGAAACAGCAGTGAGGTGTGCAGTTGGAATGACTGAATGGTTCAAGGTGAAGATGGGATTTCATCAAGGATCTGCTTTTAGTCCTTTCTTGTTTGCCATAGTGATGGATAGCTTGATGGACGAAGTGAAGCAAGAGTCACCATGGAACATAATGTTTGCGGATGATATTGTGATATGTGGTGAAAGTAGAAAGGAGGTTGAGCTGGGTTTGGAGAGATGGAGGTATGCATTGGAACGAAGAGGAATGAAGGCGAGCAGGAGCAAAACAGAATACATGTGCATCAGTGAGCATGGGGATGAGAGTGTAGTGAAGATGCAAGTAGACGACGTAAAGAGAGTTGGTGAATTCAAGTACCTGGGGTCAACTGTGCAGGAAAATGGGGGCTGCAATAGTGAGGTGAGAAAGAGAGTGCAGGCAGGGTGGAGCAGTTGGAGAAGGATTTCAGGAGTCATTTGTGATGGAAAGTCCCAGCAAAAGTGAAAGGTAAGATGTATAAGACAGTAGTGACACCAGCTGTGATGTATGGATTGGACACCGTACCCTTAACGAAGAGACAGGAGGCAAAGTTGGAGGTGATTGAGTTGAGGATGTTAAGGTTTGTGATGGGAGTGACAAGGTTGGACAGGATAAGGAACGACCACATCAGGGGGACAACACATGTGGAGAGCTTGGTAATTAAGCCAAGAGGAGACTGAGATGGTATGGGCACATCCTGAGAAGAGGTGCAGAGCACATTGGAAGGAGAATGTTGAGGACGGAGCTACCAGGCACACGAAAACAAAGAAGGCCAAAGGGGAGATACATGGATGTGGTGAGAGAGGACATGAAAGTGGCAGGTGTGGTAGAGAAGGATGCGGAAGACAGGGAGCAATGGAGACAAAAGATCCGCTGTGGCGACTCCTAACTGGGAGCAGCCAAAAGAAGAAAAAGAAGAAGGTGCAATAATAACTGTATTTAATCAAACTAATGAAATATTGGCCAAATGAATCTTATCCCAGTCAGTAGATACCACTCCGGAAGTCCAGAAAGACCATGAGTTATTTATTTATTCTTTTCTCAATTCTGTTGTCTTGATATAATGACTTTCTTGATTTTGAAATAACAAAAGGTATTTTCTTCAGAACTTATTTTTTCTCATGATATCAAAATGTACAGTTAAGCCTCACTCACAACCCACCGTAAGTGTTTTGGACACGCACGGGTCACAGGGTTACGATGAACCTGGGGGAAAGTTTGAGGGAGGAGTACGGGCAAAGTACTTGTCAAGTACAGGTTGCACACCTGACTTCCTCGAGGCGTGGGAAAAATTGTGCCATTAGCCAAGTCAAGTCAAGTTTATTTGTATAGCGCTTTTAACAATAAACATTGTCGCAAAGCAGCTTTACAGAATTTGAACGACTTAAAACATGAGCTAATTTTGTCCCTAATCTATCCCCAATGAGCAAGCCTGTGACGACGGTGGCGAGGAAAAACTCCCTCAGACGACATGAGGAAGAAACCTCGAGAGGAACCAGACTCAAAAGGGAACCCATCCTCATTTGGGCAACAACAGACAGCATGACTATAACATTAACAGTTTTAACATGAAGACAGTTTCGTTGATGTTATAACTCATTGATGGAAACTTGAGTGCAAAACTGTTCATGACAACTGCAGTCCTAAAGTTAGCAAGTCAACTGTAGTCCTCAGCCATAAAAGCATTACTGTAAGAGTCCAGAGCATCCTCCAGGTATAACCCTCAACTGTCCTCATGGGGCTGTCCTTCACAGGAGCGGTGCGATAAAACTCCGACTAGACACAGGGCACCAGGATGGATCAAGCAGATCCGAGGGGCAGAAGAGGCCAGCATCTCAATCCCAGGACCAACATGTAACTCAGAGGGACAGATGGGGGGGGGGGACACAGGTTGTTAGATATGCCCTAAAAATGACAAGTATTAAATCTGTGTGGTAGGCTCGTTGAGATGAGAGTCTTGACATCAGGCATAATACACAACAATGGCATGTTAATATGGTTAAAAATATCATGACCTGCTCTGGCTGGATGCTTGATTGGGTGATGGGAGCACACTCCTCAGCAATGATGAGATGCAGATGGGACCCTTAGGGCTGGCCAAGACAACTCAGTTACATTTTACCGGGTCTGGGACATGCGACAGAATGTCTGACAGCCGATTCCCTGCAGGCTACGATAGCCAGTTGAGGTCTCCACCCTCTCCACCAAAAGATTTCCTGTTGACTCCATGTAACTCAGAGGGACAGATTTGGGGGGGGGGGGGGGGAACGCAGGTTGTTAGGTATGCCCAATGTCACCTGAATAAGTAGGAACAGTATACATATTGCACGGAGTACAAGCAGGGACTCCGGCAACTAACTATGACAGCATAACTAAAAGGGGAGAGCCAGAAGGTAACACAGGCATGAGGGAGCCCCGGGACATAAAGCAGCCAGCCACTACACCGTCAACAAACTCGAGTGAGCAAGCAAGTGGGGACTGACAGCATCCATACATCCCAGTTTACCAAAACACTATGTCTGAGGACCCTCTAGATCTACACCTTTACCTCATAAACACCATTAACAAAAGGCTTGACTAAACAGATATGTTTTCAGCCTAGACTTAAATGCTGAGACTGTGTCTGATTCCCAAACATTACTTGGAAGGCTGTTCCATAACTGTGGAGCTTTGTAAGAAAAGGCTCTGCCCCCTGATGTAGCCTTCACTATACGAGGTACCAGCAGATAGCCTGCACCTTTTGATCCAAGTAGGCGTGCCGGGTCATAGAGGAGCAGAAGTTCACTCAGGTACTGTGGTGCAAGACCATTTAGTGCTTTAAAGGTCAATAGTAGTATTTTATAATCAATACGAAATTTGATTGGGAGCCAGTGCAGTGTGGATAAGACGGGGTGATGTGGTCATATTTTCTAGTTCTAGTAAGGACTCTTGCTGCGGCATTTTGAACTAACTGGAGCTTGTTTATGCACTTATTGGAACATCCAGACAGTAAGGCATTACAATAATCCAACCTGGAGGTAACGAAAGCATGGACTAGTTTTTCCACGTCATGTAATGACATTAAATTTCTTATCTTTGCAATATTTCTGAGATGAAAGAAAGCTATCCGGGTGATGTTATCAATATGAGTTTCGAATGAAAGACTGGGGTCAAAAATCACTCCGAGGTCTTTTACTGCTGCACGTGAAGAAACAGAAAGGCCATCCAGAGTCACTGTGTAATCAGAAAACTTACTTCTAGCTGTATGTGGTCCTAGTACAAGTACTTCATTCGTCAGAGTTAAGCAGAAGGAAATTAATAAGCATCCAGTGTCTAATGTCCTTAACACATTCCTCAATTCTATAAAGCTGGTGTCTCTCATCAGGTTTTGCAGAGACCTACAACTGTGTGTCATCAGCATAACAGTGGAAACTAATACAATGTTTACGAATAATATCACCCAGAGGTAACATATATAGAGAAAAAAGCAGTGGACCCAAGACAGAACCTTGTGGAACACCAAACTTTACCTCAGTATGTCTAGAAATATCACCATTTATATCAACATACTGATAACGATCAGTTAAATAAGAGCTGAGCCAGGAGAGGGCTGTTCCCTTAACTCCCACATTTTCTAGTCTATCCAGAAGAATGGAATGATCAATGGTATCAAATGCTGCACTAAGGTCAAGCAACACAAGTAGCGAGATACAGCCCTGATCAGACGCCAACAGTAGGTCGTTTACTACTTTAACCAGTGCGGTCTCTGTGCTATGATGAGGTCTAAATCCTGACTGATACATTTCATGGATGTTATTCCTATGTAAATATGAGCATAACTGTTGTGCCACAACTTTTTCAAGGATCTTGGAGATAAAGGGGAGGTTTGATATTGGCTGATAATTGGACAGCTGACAGGGATCAAGGTCAGGTTTTTTAATCAGGGGTTTGATAACTGCTAGTTTAAAGGATTTGGGTACATAGCCAATCATAAGAGAAGAATTTATTATTTTTAGAAGCGGTTCAATTACTTCACGTATTATCAGTTTGAATAGACGTGTAGGTAAGGGATCTAGTACGCAAGTTGAGGCTTTTGATGCAGAGATTAATGAAAGTAATTCAGTTTCTTTAAGGGGAGTAAAACATTCTAACTGATGATCTGATACAGTTATATAGTTAACTACAAGGTCACTTTCATTGTCTGACCTTAAATTAGTAGTTTGAATTTTTTGTCGGATATTCTCAATTTTGTCATTAAAAAAATTCATGAAGTCGTTGCTACTACATACTGCAGGTGTGCATGTGTCTATAGTGGACTTATTCCTGGTTAATTTTGCTACAGTATTAAATAGGAATCTAGGATTATTTTTGTTATCTTCTATTAGGGAGGAGAGATATGTTGATCTCGCAGCACTAAGAGCTTTTCTATACTTCAGGAAGCTCTCCTTCCATGCTAATTTGAACACTACCAATTTTGTTTGATGCCATTTACATTCCAATTTTCGAGTGGTCTGTTTTAATGTGCGAGTGTCATCATTATACCAGGGTGCTAATTTTTTGTCTCTGACCATTTTCCTTTTTAGAGGAGCTACATTATCTAAGGTATGGCGGAATGTTGACTAAGCATTCAGTTGCCTGATCAAGTTCTGCAGGGGCTGACAGTGACCCAATCAAAGTTGATAACTCTGGGAAATCATTTATAAAGCTCTGTGCAGTAGTTGACGTGAATGTACTTTTAATACAGTAGCGTGGTGAGGTGCATATATTATTACTCAGACATAGTTTGAATAAGGTGAGACAATGATCTGAGAACTTCAGACTGTGGAAGTATGACTATATTGTCTACGTTTAATCTGAATGTTAGTATTAGATCAAGGGTGTGACCACCATTATGGGTCAGTCCTATGACATTCTGATTAATCCCTACTGAATCTAAGATGGACACAAACGCTGTTTTTAAAGGGTCTTCTGGGTTATCGAAGTGAATATTAAAATCTCCGACAACTAAAGCTTTGTCTAAGGAAATAACCAGATCTGAGATAAAATGTGCAAATTCAGAAAGAAACTCAGAATATGGCCCCGGGGGCCTGTAAATAATAAGCAATGGAATTAACTGGGTAGACTTATTTTTTTGAGGCTACATACATTATATGAGTATGAAGAACTTCAAATGTATTAAATTTATAACCAGGTTTTTTTGTGTTACACCTCGATAATCATTATAAATAACCGCGACGCCTCCTCCTCTGCCAGTTTGACGAGGCTGGTGTATATAACTATATCCAGGAGGACTCGCTTCATTTAATGCTATATATTCATTTGGCTTAATCCATGTTTCAGTTAAACAAAGTACATTAAACTCCTGATCAGTAATGAGTTCATTAACCATTAGCGCTTTAGATATAAGAGATCTAATATTTAATAGCCCCACCTTTCGATCAAAGGTGCTGGCAGCGGCTGTACAGTCAGTATGATCTAATTTTATATTGATTAGGTTACTGGAACAAATTCTCTGAAAATTTCTACCTTTTTGTTGAGCTCGGGGAACAGACACAGTCTCGATGTAGTGGACCCTGAGTGACGACTCTGTGCAGCTAGCAGACAGTCGGTTTAGCCTGTTCGTCTGCTCCCTGGCCTTGGCTCTGGATTGTCAGAAATTAACTAGGCCTGTTCTGAGACTATGACCTATGCTGCAGGAAATGAGAGCAGCACCTTCCCGAGTGGGATGGATACTGTCCCGCCCTAACAGGCCAGCAGTGCACTCAAAATTAGCCCAATTATCTATAAAGCCCACACTGTTTTCAGAGCACCACCTGGACAGCCAGCAGTTCAGCGACCATAACCTGCTGTAAGCTACATCACCACACCACATTGGGATGGGGCCAGAACATACTACAGCATCGGACATCGCCTTCGCTAATTTAAACACCTCTACAAAGTTACTCTTAGTAACCTCAGACTGACAAAGGCGTATATCATTAGCTCCTGCATGGATAACTATCTTTGAGAACTTGTGCTTGCCTAGGACCCTAAGATTACCTGCTATGTCTAGCACCCTGACTCCCGGTATACACCTGACTAAAGCTGCTGGTGCCCCTAAAGGCTGAGCTAATTTCACATGCCGTATGATAGAGTCCCCAATAACCAGAGCTTTTTCAGGCTTCTCAGTGGGTGCATCACTAAGGAGAGCAAACCCGTTCGGCATGTGACGCGGAGAGGAGTGGTGCTCCCGTGGGCGAGCCTCAGCGGTAGCTTTGGCTCTACGCTTATGCCGCCGAGCCGTCACCCATTCGCCCCGCTGTAAGAGCTCTAATGCCGGAGTTGGGGGATTACTAACTCCACCTAGGGCATCCAGACTTTCCCCCTACAGAAACTACACTGTTCTCACGCTCACTAACCTTCTCTAAAGCCTGGACATGCGCTTCTAGCACTGTAATCTTCTCCGTCAGAGAGCTAACTAATCTGCACTTATCACAAATAAAGCTAATAAAGCTATCACTAGTGACAGAGGAAGAATGACTAAACATCCTGCACTCAGCACACTGAACAGGCTGAAGGTGTGTCATGATGAAAAGATTCACATACCTTAATCGAAGATCTGTTTATATTAAAGCAGATCCGATGTGGATGGCCTCCACTTGTGGTCTTTACACAGGAGGAGAGAAAAAGAAAGCTTCCGGTCTCTGCGTTCTTCCGAAAAAAGAAAGAGAGAAAGAAAAAAAACGGAAAAAGGAAAGCGAAAAGTACAAAAAGGAAAGCGACAGTACAATAAAAATGAAGAGGATACTGGAAAATTATTTGTAGAAAAAAGTTAAAAAAGGATTAGTAATTAACACCAGCACTCGCAGGAAAAAAGGACTCCATAGCCCGTGGAAAGCATATATCTGACGCGTGTGATCAGTGTGTGTTCAGTGTTGGGTGAAGTGTGTGAGACTTGCATTTTACCAGTTTCCTGCACGCCGAGTTCGGGCCGCATTTGTGAAGCGTGTGTGATGCATGTGATTAGCACTCATAACTTGCGTGTGACTCAAGCCAGGAGTGGGTATAAAACCAGCGTGTCTGCAGCATTCTGCATCTGTCTTTCGACTGAAGAACATTGGATATTTTGCGGGAAAAATTTAAACATTTCCATTTTAAAATTTAGAAAATGGACCCCAAGAAGAAGCGAGCAAAAGTGAAATAACCCAGCCTGAAACAGCAGAGGAGGAAGAAGAGTTTGATGATGGTAGCAGCACCGGCGAGCCCTGCACGGACAGGTGTAGTTATCATCAACAGACTTGACAATGGCTTTTAGACTTCTAGCGTTCAGGTATAGAACACGAAGCGAGTTACTCCAGGAAGCGGGCCCGGGGTTTGGATGAATCCCGACCAGTCGAACTTCGCAAGGATTGAAAGTTGCCACTCAGTTGGGGCCCATACGAGATGGTGCAGCTAAAAAAAAAAAAGTTTGCCTTCAAGCCGGCAGAAGGCACAGCACCCCGCCAGAGGGATTTTCACAGGTAAATACACATGCTTTAAACATTCATTTCAGTATCTATATGCTTATGTAATTAATACTATATATGCTGATTTTCATGTATGTTTCGGCTAACGATGCCCAGAAGTGAGGACACTGCAGTCCCATCATCGCTGTCAGGCCATTGTGCTATGGTCAGTGAGGAAGACAAGGACATCCTGACACCCCGTCCCACCACTCAGCAGGATTAGGAGCAGGACAGCAGCTCGGAGTCAAAGTCTGTTTCAATGCCCAAACTGTTGGGCTATTTAGTTGGGATTTTTTACAATGTAATAAAATGCGTTATTCCCTTATGTTTTATTATTTGACGTTTGCATGGTAAATTAATACATACTCAAATAAAAACAGCAAATGAGGTGGTCTTCCCTTCTACAATGCTACTTGCTACATGACTGGTTCCTTGGTTCCTCCCCAAGATACAGTTAGGGCCATAAATATTTGGACAGAGACAATTTTTCTAATTTTGGTTCTGTACATTACCACAATGAATTTTGAAAACAATTCAGATGCAGTTGAAGTTCAGACTTTCAGCTTTAATTTAGTGGGTTGAACAAAATGATTGCATAAAAATGTGAGGAACTAAAGCATTTTTTAAACACAATCCCTTCATTTCAGGGTTCAAAAGTAATTGGACAAATTAAATAATTGTAAATAAAGTGTTCATTTCTAATACTTGGTTGAAAACCCTTTGTTGGCAATGAATGCCTGAAGTCTTGAACTCATGGCATACCTGCCAACCTTGGAAAAAAATTTTGAGTAGCAACTTATCGCGGTGGTGTGGCGCAGCATGGCACGAGGTCAGGCACATTTGCTGATCAGTACTGATTGTTCACATGCTCACTCATTACAATGTATTACTAAGCACAGAGTTCCCACTCACCACCATATCTAGTTATTCAACATACAAGTAGACTATGAAGAAAACAAGAACTCTTTTAATGAAAAGGCATGAATATATTTCCAATGCTTTCACCAAGACATTTGGCACATGGAAACTGCGCCCAAAAAATATGTCCCTTATACAGACCTTAAACTTAAAGATAAGGGATAAATGTACTGCCTTTGGCATATTGTGTCTTAAATACATTGGGAATTATAAACAACAAAGAATCCCAAATAGCATGCTATGTCCCTTTTGACATTTAGCATTATATTGTATAGATAACAGAAAAACCAAAGGGCTATAGCCTATGTCTTTTAAAACAGATGTCGGCAGTCTGCAAAATACACACACACACACACACACACACACACACACAAAATCCTTTTTTCATAAATTTAGTTTTGACCGTAAAAGAGATTCTGTTGCTCCTTGCTACATTTTGAACTAGGCTACACTAAACATCGAAAGTGAATATTCCAGAGTACCTATATAAATATATATTTTTCAATATTAATATTTAGTAAATGCACACTGATAACCACACTTGCAGAAAAATTTACTGAAAATATATGTTATAGGCTACTCTGGCCTATCCAATAACATAGCCTTTATAACATTCATATTCACTGACCTGGCCTCATCTCATCTTATTATCTCTAGCCGCTTTATCCTTCTACAGGGTGGCAGGCAAGCTGGAGCCTATCCCAGCTGAATACGGGCGAAAGGCGGGGTACACCCTGGACAAGTCGCCAGGTCATCACAGGGCTGACACATAGACACAGGCAACCATTCACACTCACATTCACACCCACGGTCAATCTAGAGTCGCCAGTTAACCTAACCTGCATGTCTTTGGACTGTGGGGGAAACCGGAGCACCCGGAGGAAACCCACGCGAACATGGGGAGAACATGCAAACTCCACACAGAAAGGCCCTCGCCGGCCACGGGGCTCAAACCCGGACCTTCTTGCTGTGAGGCGACAGCGCTAACCACTACACCACCCTGCACCCCTGACCTGGCCTAATTTGGAAAAAATAATGGCCTATGTATATAAATGCAAGCATTTCTATGTTAGCAATATTATTACCTGTATTTCCTTGATGGCTAATGTCAAAATCATAATTGCACATTGTGCAAAACGCATGATTAGGCAGTTTAGAGAGGCGGAGGCATGGCCATTGATACTTCGTTAGGAACTTCTGAGGGGCATAGACTCGCTTCTTTTAAGATTTGCTTCCCTCTCTCTCTCTGTCAGTATCCTCATCTGAGGTTATGTGTATTATTAACTGCAAGGCACACACACATCATCCTCCACCACACACACTTGTGTGAAAACACTTCATGCGCTGCTCACTGAATCTCACATGCACGAGTGGCCAAGTTCAGAAGATTTTAACGCGTCTATCGGTTGACTGGATGGAAACATCAGTAGGCTACTACACTTTCACTTTAGGCTATGCAATATTTTTTGGATTGAGAAGCCTGGGTCAAATATCAAAACAAGCTGGAACAAATATTTCCTTCAGATAAGGCGGAACACTGTGCTTTGAACTATGACGTTAGGACAGTTGTCCTTGCTTTATTCACAATACCCTTGCCCTGCCCATTTAACTTCGAAACGGTGTTTAGCACCATCCTCCCTTGTAAAACCAGTCACCAAGGGCACGGGAAGTGGGGTGCTGAGGGCGCTGTAGTGCCTTCTACTGGAGTACTGAGGGTGCTGCGCACTCCTACTGAGCAGGGATGAAACGTTTTAAATCATTACTAATTTTGCCATCTGAGCAATTTTAAAATATCACACAATGAAATTCATATCAGAATATAAACATAATGGATAAAACTGACTGATGTGTATTTAAAATTCGTTTTTATGTACACTGAAAAAAGTAACCTATAGAATTTACCCAATAAATCTGAGGTAACAATTTGCATTGACTTGTCTGGGGTAGATTTAATTCCATATATTGAGTATAAAATAACAAACAAAAAGCTATGAAATACTTAAATAAATTGGGTAAAATTTACCTCACATTTATGTATCTATTCAACAGCTACTTTCTCATTGAAATTGGGTAAAATTATCTCTTGTTTGCTAGTAGGTAATACCTGATAATTACTAATCAAAAGGTAATTAATATCACTTAGTAACCATTACTTATTCGGAGAAGGTAAGATGTACTCCCCAAAAAAAGACTTTCAGATGGTTCATCATCTCAATGTTTTTAATCCATAAAATCATCCAAAAAAAAAAAAAACAACACAGATTAAAGTGCAGTACAACAGCTTCACACAACACTTCAAGTAATGAACCTGTTTTATAACTCACTAACAGCTTCAAATGTTGTTTCTGGATAATTGGCTAATGCAAACAACACTTTCAGCCGGAGAGAGGAAGATGGCAGTCCGAGAGTTCCCTGTCCCGCTCACTCAAACTCTGACGCACGGCTTTGGGGTATATTTTACCAGATTTTTCCATGTAACGGTTGTTACTGTTAACGAATAGGTAGCATATGTATAATTTACCGATTACTTTATAATTCCTTGGCTGACTGCAATAATAGAGTAAATTTTATCTGGTTTGCATAGATTATATTTACCACTCTCGAAAATCACTTCTTACAGTGTAGGCTACATTGTAAGGTCAAAGGTAAAAACTCATTACTATGGAGATAGCCATACAGTGAGGAATTTTGGCCCAAAATCACAGGTTGGTTCTGCTTACATGCAGATTATGGAACGTCGGGTACCGCGCTGCAGTGATGTCAAGGTATCGATCTTAAAGTGCATTATAACGGCATATATATAAACCCATGACCCCCATTAACCAGGCTACTTAATATGCAGCACCCCTGACCTAAAATGTGTTCCCGCGCGCCTGCCAGTCACAGTATGAAGATCGACCGAGAGGGATGAAAATCAATTTCGTTACTTTTGTTTTGACGGCTCCTCGGCTCTCCGCTTAGCCTCATAGCCTAGGCCTAGTTGAGTTTAAAACCAGCGCTGTGATTGGTTGAAGGCTTCTTTTCTCTACAGGTTGCTGGTCAATGCGGTCACACCCATAGACGAGTTGCCTCGTATGCGAATGCAGACAGTTGAACCGGAATATTAAAGATCTTTGAACTCAAAGCCATCAGTGGCTTTTTGCGTATTTTGAACTGTTAAATCGTAGCAGCGTAGTTTGATGTCTAAATGCGTATCTGCTACACAAAATGCGTAAAGGTTGGCAGGTCTGTCATGGACATCACCAGACGCTATGTTTCCTCCTTTTTAATGCTCTGCCAGGCCTTTACTGCAGTGGTTTTCAGTTGCTGTTTGTTTGTGGGCCTTTCTGTCTGAAGTTTAGTCTTTAACAAGTGAAATGCATGCTCAATTGGGTTGAGATCAGGTGACTGACTTGGCCATTCAATAATATTCCACTTCTTTGCTTTTATAAACTCCTGGGTTGCTTTGGCTTTATGTTTTGGGTCATTGTCCATTTGTATTATGAAATGCCAACCAATCAGTTTGGCTGCATTTGGCTGGATTTGAGCACACAGTATGTCTCTGAATACCTCAGAATTCATCCGGCTGCTTCTGTCCTGTGTCACATCTTCAATAAACACTAGTGACCCAGTGCCACTGGCAGCCATGCATGCCCAAGCCATCACACTGCCTCCGCCGTGTTTTACAGATGATGTGGTATGCTTTGGATCATGAGCTGTACCATGCCTTCGCCATACTTTTTTCTTTCCATAATTCTGGTAGAGGTTGATTTTGGTTTCCTCTTTCCAAAGAATGTTCTTCCAGAACTGTGCTGGCTTTTTTAGATGTTTTTTTAGCAAAGTCCAATCTAGCCTTTTTATTCTTGAGGCTTATGAGTGGCTTGCACCGTGCAGTGAAGCCCCTGTATTTACTTCATACAGTCTTCTCTTTATGGTAGATTTGGATATTGATACGCCTACCTCCTGGAGAGTGTTGTTCACTTGGTTGGCTGTTGTGAAAGGGTTTCTCTTCACAATGGAAATTATTCTGCGATCATGCACTACTGTTGTCTTCTGTGAGTGTCCAGGTCTTTTAGCATTGAGGAGTTCACCAGTGCTTTCTTTCTTTCTCAGGATGTACCAAACTGTAGATTTTGCCACTCCTAATATTGTAGCAATTTCTTGGATGGGTTTTTTCTGTTTTCGCAGCTTAAGGATGGCTTGTTTCACCTGCATGGAGAGCTCCTTTGACAGCATGTTTTCTTCACAGCAAAATCTTCCAAATGCAAGCACCACACCTCAAATCAACTCCAGGCCTTTTATCTGCCTAATTGAGAATGACATAACGAAGGAATTGCCCACACCTGCCCATGAAATAGCCTTTGAGTCAATTGTCCAATTACTTTTGGTCCCTTTAAAAATAGGGTGGCACATGTTAAGGAGCTGAAACTCCTAAACCCTTCATCCAATTTTAATGTGGATACCCTCAAATGAAAGCTGAAAGTCTGGACTTTGTCCATTACATAACTATAACCTGAATATGTTTCAGTAAACAGGTAAAAAAACAAAATTTGTGTCAGTGTCCAAAGATACATGGACCTAACTGTATATACCCAGAGTCTTGCCCCTCATAGGGGTAGAAAATGAGATGTACTTCTGTCTTGCGGGCCGCACAAATAGCAAGTGTGGAATACTTATGTAGTAATTCTGAGGCACATCACTCATACAATGACTGTGCGTCACTCATGCGTCTGACTTGTATCCACTAAAAGAGAAGCTGAAGACAAAAACACACCTCTCTCTCTGAAGATTTCAGCTCTGACAGCACTCACTGACTCACCATTGGAAGCGGTTCTCTTCTACACCTCCTCTGTCATTGTCAGAAAACTTAAAGCTACAGTTTTACCTCTGACTGTTACAGTGAGCCGACACTCCTTCTTTAAGGCCATCCTTAAAAAAAAAAAATCCGTTTCCTGTCCACCAGGTGAGCAAAAAAATTCAGTCGGGAGGGAGGGATTTTTATTATTTTATATATATATATATATATATATATATATATACACACACACACACACACACACACACACACACAGTTAGGTCCATAGATATTTGGACACTGACACAAATTTTGTTTTTTTATCTGTTTACTGAAACATATTCAGGTTATAGTTATTTAAAGGACATGGACAAAGTCCAGACTTTCAGCTTTCATTTGAGGGTATCCACATTAAAATTGGATGAAGGGTTTAGGAGTTTCAGCTCCTTAACATATGCCACCCTGTTTTAAAGGGACCAAAAGTAATTGGACAATTGACTCCAAGGCTATTTCATGGGCAGGTGTGGCCAATTCCTTCGTTGCGTCATTCTCAATTAAGCAGATAAAAGGCCTGGAGTTGATTTGAGGTGTGGTGCTTGCATTTGGAAGATTTTGCTGTGAAGAAAACATGCGGTCAAAATAGCTCTCCATGCAGGTGAAACAAGCCATCCGAGAAATTGCTACAATATTAGAAGTGGCAAAATCTACAATTTGGTACATCCTGAGAAAGAAAGAAAGCACTGGTGAACTCATCAATGCAAAAAGACCTGGACACCCACAGAAGACAACAGTGGTGGATGATCGCAGAATAATTTCCATGGTGAAGAGAAACCCCTTCACAACAGCCAACCAAGTGAACAACACTCTCCAGGAAGTAGGCGCATCAATATCCAAATCTACCATAAAGAGAAGACTCTGTGAAAGTAAATACAGAGGGTTCACTGCACGATGCAAGCCACTCATAAGCCTCAAGAATAAAAAGGCTAAATTGGACTTTGCTAAAAAACATCTAAAAAATCTAGCACAGTTCTGGAAGAACATTCTTTGGACAGATGAAACCAAGATCAACCTCTACCAGAATGATGGAAAGAAAAAAAGTATGGTGAAGGCGTGGTACAGCTCATGATCCAAAGCATACCACATCATCTGTAAAACACGGCGGAGGCAGTGTGATGGCTTGAGCATGCATGGCTGCCAGTGGCAGTGGGTCACTAGTGTTTATTGATGATGTGACACAGGACAGAAGCAGCTGGATGAATTCTGAGGTATTCAGAGACATACTGTGTGCTCAAATCCAGCCAAATGCAGCCAAACTGATTGGTCGCCGTTTCATAATACAGATGGACAATGACCCAAAACATAAAGCCAAAGCAACCCAGGAGTTTATAAAAGCAAAGAAGTGGAATATTCTTGAATGGCCAAGTCAGTCACCTGATCTCAACCCAATTGAGCATGCATTTCACTTGTTAAAGACTAAACTTCAGACAGAAAGGCCCACAAACAAACAGCAACTGAAAACCGCTGCAGTAAAGGCCTGGCAGAGCATTAAAAAGGAGGAAACACAGCGTCTGGTGATGTCCATGAGTTCAAGACTTCAGGCAGTCATTGCCAACAAAGGGTTTTCAACCAAGTATTAGAAATGAACATTTTATTTACAATTATTTAATTTGTCCAGTTACTTTTGAGTCCCTGAAATGAAGGGATTGTGTTTAAAAAATGCTTTAGTTCCACACATTTTTATGCAATCATTTTGTTCAACCCACTGAATTAAAGTTGAAAGTCTGAACTTCAACTGCATCTGAATTGTTTTGTTCAAAATTCATTGTGGTTATGTACAGAACCAAAATTAGAAAAATGTTCTCTGTCCAAATATTTATGGACCTAACTGTGTGTGTGTGTGTGTGTGTGTGTGTGTGTGTATATATATATATATATATATATATATATATATACACACACACACACACACACACACAGTGGTGCTTGAAAGTTTGTGAACCTTTTAGAATTTTCTATATTTCTGCATAAATATGACCTAAAACATCATCAGATTGTAACACAAGTCCTAAAAATAGGTAAAGAGAACCCAGTTAAACAAATAAGACAAAAATATTATACTTGGTCATTTATTTATTGAGGAAAATGATCCAATATTACATATCTGTGAGTGGCAAAAGTATGTGAACCTCTAGGATTAATAGTTAATTTGAAGGTGAAATTAGAGTCAGCTGATTTCAATCGATGGGATGACAATCAGGTGTGAGTGGGCACCCTGTTTTATTTAAATAACAGGGATCTATCAAAGTCTGATCTTCACAACACGTTTGTGGAAGTGTATCATGGCATGAACAAAGGAGATTTCTGAGGACCTCAGAAACAGCATTGTTGATGCTCATCAGGCTGGAAAAGGTTACAATACAATCTCTAAAGAGTTTGGACTCCACCCATCCACAGTCAGACAGATTGTGTGCAAATGCAGGAAATTTAAGACCATTGTTACCCTCCCCAGGAGTGGTCAACCAACAAAGATCACTCCAAAAGCAAGGCGTGTAGTAGTCGGCGAGGTCACAAAGGACCCCAGGGTAACTTCTAAGCAACTGAAGGCCTCTCTCACGTTGGTTAATATTAATGTTCATGAGTCCACCATCAGGAGAACACTGAACAACAATGGTGTGCATGGCAGGGTTGCAAGGAGAAAGCCACTGCTCTCCAAAAAGAACATTGCTGCTCATCTACAGTTTGCTAAATATCACGTGGACAAGCCAGACAGCTATTGGAAAAATGTTTTGTGAAGGATGAGACCAAAATAGAACATTTTGGTTGAAATGAGAAGCCTCATGTTTGGAGAAAGGAAAACACTGCATTCCAGCATAAGAACCTTATCCCATCTGTGAAACATAGTGGTGGTAGTATCATGGTTTGGGCCTGTTTTGTTACATCTGGGCCAGGACAGCTTGCCATCATTGATGGAACAATGAATTCTGAATTATACCAGTGAATTCTAAAGGAAAATGTCAGAACATCTGTCCATGAACTGAATCTCAAGAGAAGGTGGGTCATGCAGCAAGACACCGACCTTAAGCACACAAGTCGTTCTACCAAAGAATGATTAAACAAGAATACAGTTAATGTTTTGGAATGGCCAAGTCAAAGTACTGACCTTAATCCAATCGAAATGTTGTGGAAGGACCTGAAGCGAGCAGTTCATATGAGGAAACCCACCAACATCCCAGAGTTGAAGCTGTTCTGTATTGAGGAATGGGCTAAAATTCCTCCAAGCCAGTGTGCAGGACTGATCAACAGTTACAGGAAACGTTTAGTTGCAGTTATTGCTGCACAAGGGGATCACACCAGATACTGAAAGCAAAGGTTCACATACTTTTGCCACTCACAGATATGTAATATTGGATCATTTTCCTCAATAAATAAATGACCAAGTATAATATTTTTGTCTCATTTGTTTAACTGGGTTCTCTTTATCTACTTTTAGGACTTGTGTGAAAATCTGATGATGTCTTAGGTCATTTTTATGCAGAAATATAGAAAATTCTAAAAGGTTCACAAACTTTCAAGCACCACTGTAATATATATATATATATATATATATATATATGGATAAGAAATCGCAATGCTGTGTTTGCTTTTTCTTTCAGTACTTTATTACAAAAGCAGACACATTTAATAAAATATGACAGTTAAATCAACTGAAACTTGTACAAAAACTAAGTTAGCATTTTAAATGCTGACTGCAACATTTGCAAAACTTTTACAAAGGTACTTAAAATGTCCGACACACGGACTTTTTGTAGTTCTAAATCGACCGTTAGGCCTAGTTCAGATGAAATTACACTATTAAAATGATCAGTAAATGATTTGTTTTTCTGAATCTTTACTATTTTGTTGTTCGCTAGAATACCATTTTGCGATTTCACACTTAAGCAAATGTTTGAAAACTCCGGATCTCCTTCCTTCATGGTGGCTGGCATTTTTTTGTGCCGCACGGCGCATGCGCAGAGCTGATTCAATTCTATATTCTGCGCGGAATGCAGGGCTTTCCACAAGCGCCGGCTGCCGGCCATACGGCCGACTACACAATTAAGTCCAGCGGGCTACTTTAATGACTATTTTTGTAGCCCACAGGCTCTAAGTATTAATTTTTGATTTTAATAAAATTAAATGTTTATCTAACAGACTGACAATAATGTCAAACTGAACCGCACTCATTTAAGTTGTGATTCGCGCTGTTTGTATCGATAATAACCACAAATTCCCCGCCGACTTAGTTGATCAGGGGAGAGTAACTCATCCGCGGCCCCGACATGCAGTGTGTACGTGCGCACTCGGCGGAGGCAGTAGTGTGTCGGGGCCGTCGGAGGCGACATCGGAGGGAACAGAAGCAGAGATAACGCTTATTTTGTCTCCGGTAAACCAGTCTTCTCTCGTTCAATTACGTGCTGGCATCAAAAGACACCGTTGGTTGTAAATGAAACCAAACTGAGTCGTTGGAGTGTATTTTCATACACAAATGGAGAACTGTTTGCTGAGTGTGTAATTGTGTAGCCCCACTGCAGACCGTTGTCGTTGTTAATTCATAGCATGCTCAGCTGTGTGAATGTGTCATGCGCCGAAAATAAGAGATTTACAAGCTAGGAACGCCTCATGATGCAATACGCAAGAAAAGAAAGAAGATTTACTGTCATTTTACTTTGTATTTGAGTAAAGTGAATAAATAAATGGTCTGTGGAAAATACATTTAACCCTGGGAGCTGCGTGCACAGGAGTTTATTTTGTGTTTCCTCCCGATCAATTCTGGAGAAATTCAGACTTTATAATGGGTGTCTATGGCGTTACACTTCAGTGGAGCTCGTTAAGTTACAGTGTAGAGAGCTTGAAAAAGTAGCTCAAACTTTCTCATTTAAACTGTGTTTTCAGCCACAAATTTCACTCTACACACATAATTTTCTCAAAAGTTGTAGTCACACTTGTCTTGATTCACACAATGTGTCTACCTTAACGATAGGATTTACAGTTTTTGAATGAGAAGCCTGAAAGTAAGGAGAGGACAGGCGCTGCCCCATTGACTCCCATTATAAACCTGGCAGCGCTTTTACTACAAAATCACTTGTTTTTAACTCGCTCTATTGTCCACATTTTTTTTTTACACTAGAGACAAAAAAAATTACATCAATGTGTTCATGGGAGCCTTGTAGCGCTCAATGTGAAATAATTTTGTGAATAGCTCCTTTCGTTTCCGTGTAAATCAGCATTGTTCGAGGACAGGGAACTCTGAGAAAAAGCGCTCTTTGCTTGTCATGTTGTGTCTCTTCCCTGCACCTGAGCACCGTTACCAAGGCGACGAGCTCCACTCAGGGAGCAGAGAGGGGAGGGGCTCCACTCAGGGAGCAGAGAGGGGCGGGGCTGCTCTCTCTCTCTCTCACACACACACACACACAGGCTCAGAGCATCGGAGCCTCGTAGCCTGCGATACGTGACCTGCAGCACTCTCACTATTTCACACAGGGGAACTGTCGTCTCCTTATTTGTCATGGCTGGCTAGTATGAGCCTTAGTGGAAAGCCCTAGGAATGCGTAAATGTCAAGTTCGATTTTAGATTTACGAACCCGAAAAAAAAATGTCGAAAAACCGGCGTTAAAAAATATATATATATATATATATATATATTCAACCACACAAACGGCACTCACCCGGCGGGTAGACCGGAAACAGAAAATTTTTTAATAATGGCCTAAGTTAAATAAATAAACATCTTCCGACAGAAAACTTCACCATACCAATTATACCCTTTTTTGTTGTTTTGTTAAATTACATGTTTTTAATCTCTTTATCATCGGGCTTAGATTATGTGACTCATCCACCGTACAAGTCCCTCTGAAAGAGCTGTTACTATAGAAACAGTACCATATTAGAATGAGTGCACTGTCAGAGCTGCTGTTATAGAAAATTAATCAACACCTTTTAACCAATCAGAATCCAGAATTCAACAGTTACATGGAATAATGTTATAGTGAGTATTTCTGCATTTCTCTGTTTCCATACAAGTATAAACACCTTTATAAGAGATTAGGAATGTGTTCATCCTTCTCATCATCACTGAATGGATTATAATAATAATATTTTGTGAAATACGAGTTGTATCACCTGTATCCACCAGTCTGTATCTCACATATGAGAGTGAATCTCTCCCTGATAAACACACACTCAACTGTTTTACTGACTTTACTGAGCCTTGTTCGACCTCACTGACCACAAATAACACCTACCTTTTAAAACTTATTTCAGGATTATTTAAAACATTATAGAATAACATGGAATTGCTATAATTATGCAATATTTTTATTCACACCCCTCCTAACTTCAAACCTGTTGGACAAAGTGAAAAATTTATGACGCACCTTTTGGTGTAATTCTGACTTCATCACTGTAGTCTGTGTAGTAGCCTGTGTTTGCCCATGCGTTCCGCCTGCGCGCTCTACACCGATACCCGGTTTCTCCTGCAGTATCAACTGTCACATTGAGTGTGTTGGTGTCTGTAGCTCCAATGTTCACATACGGATTATTTTTGACCCAGAGAAACCTCCATCCAGCCCCCTGCTGCAGCTCACAGCTCAGAGTGATGGTGTCTCCAGTGTAGACGGAGCTCTGAGGATTCACTCTCACAGTCGCTTTGGGTTTTTCTGTTGGTATGAAATGATGAAGGTGTCAGAGCTGCTTTTCACTTCACAACAGAAGCAATAGATTCACTGTGCTCATTAAATGCTTTCAGAAATATTTCTAACATAAACATTTATATTTTTTTCGCGGTCCAAATCCTGCGCTCTGATTGGCTGGCGAGCGGGTCTGTATCCTAAATGTTTGGCAGCATTTCTCAGGAGAATAGCATTAATTTTACAGCATGGATAGCGATAACGACAGTGTTCACAGCGAGAGCGAGTTTCACTACCCTGAGGAAGAAGAAATAAAATAAAACATTTCAGCAGAAAGCTAAACCTCTAACTTGCTCACAGTTTTATCTCATTAGTTAATGAGGCCCATTTTGGACCATGTTATCCTCATACATAATATTACGTTCGGTAAAAACTTTAAACCAGGACAATCTCTTCTGCAAAGTTTCACCAAATGGCTTTATTTATGCAATATAAAGGTCATAATACTGGATAACTTTGGTCGAGCAAAAGCATGGCTGAATCCTGAATGACTCCTATTTGTATAAATAGGGCACTACATAGGCGGCAGAATGTAGTGTTTTTCCTGCCATGGAAGTGCACTTGTATACCGAGGAGGAAGCCATTTGCATTACAGCCGTGAATGAGGATTCAAAATGGCGGCTCGGCTCGGTTTCCCCTTTCGGGCGCTCTCGCTTTCTGTTAGAATTTGGGAAAGAAAAATAAATAAATATATTAAGAAGGAAATTGGTGCCGACGAGACAAACTAAACAAACAGGGACTCAGTTACTGACAGCTCAAAATCTGAACCCTAAAAAATAATGGAAACATTAAATTAAAACAAAACCCCCACAGACTGACCTGATACAGTCAGTGTAACAGCATCACTGATCTCTGAATCCCGTCCTCTGCAGGTGTAGGAACCACCGTCAGAGTCACCAACAGACCAGATATTTAACTCCTTTGAGGTTATAGATCCTCTGTCTGTGTAGAGTCTATTATTATTCTTATCCCAGCTGTATGGCCACTGAGTGTCTCCTCCTCCCTGTGTGTCACATCTGAGAGTAACACGCTCTCCAATGAACACATGTGCATCAGGCTGAATGGACACCACAGCTTTAACTCTCCCTGCAATAATAATAATAAAAACAGAGTATATTACATTATCTTTATTTTGTTTGTATTTTGTTTTGTACAGCAGTCTCACATAACATTTTGTTAAGGGCCTTGAGGAAATTGGTTCCGGGGGGAAAGTGACCATGGGGGAGGAGAAAAGAGGAACACGGGGAGAGAGGAGAAAAAGACGTGAGAGGAGTGAAGAAGTTGTATGCAAGTGTTCGGTCTGCAATAAACTGAATTTCTGTAAACCGCCTGTAGCCCATTTATTCCACGCCCCGGTAAGGAGGACGGGAGTTTCCACGCACTTGCACCAACTTTTAGGGTTACAGCCGGGTTTTTCAACACTGGGGTCGCGACCCCACGTGGGGTCGCCTGAACTTGCAATGGGGTCGCTTGAAATATCCAGAAGTGGGAAAAAAATACTGCTAAAAAAATAATTGTATGAATAATAATACTATCAAAAAAGTATTACCATCGATTAAAACACCACACACACACTTAAATGAACATACATGATCGATATGGATTTTTTATGTAAATTCGTTCAAATGACTGCGATGACGGCACGAAGATACGCCCACTTCAGTTTACGCGCTTGACTAAATAACTGAACAGTAGCCAGTGCTGCCCACACAGCCTTGCTAGCTATTAGCCTACAAGTGCAACAAAAAAATGGAACGATTTCTTCGTCCGCCCGACACTACAAAGAGCAGACAAACAACACCTGATGAACATGAACCGAAAACAAAAAGGCTGAGAAGATACGACGAAAGTTTCTTACAATTTGGATTTACCAGCGTGCTGGAAAGAAACAAGCAAAGGCCGAAGTGTCTTCTGTGTTCGGCCGTGCTGTCTGCGGAGAGTCTCAAACCCAACAAGCTGAAAAGGCACTTTGAAACAGTGCACAAAGAACATCTCGGTAAACCCCTAAGTTTTTTTGAAAAGAAATGTGCTGAGCTTAATCAGCAGCGATCTTATTTCAAAAAGGCTGCGACGGTGAGTGATGGGGCACTGAATGCATCGTTTGAAGTTAGCTACCTCATTGCGAAAACCAAGACCCCACACACAATCGCAGAGACGCTAATTATGCCCGCTGTCCTCAAAATGGCAAAAGCAATGGGTGAGGAGGAGGTGGGAAGAAAATTTAAAGCGATTCCTCTGTCTGATAATACAGTTAAGAGACGAATCGATGCTATTGCCGCTGATCAGGAGAGCACGCTAGCAGAGAAACTCCGTGATTCCCCAGCCTATGCTCTTCAAATGGATGTAAGCACCGAAGGCAAAAATGCCCACGCATTGACATTTGTTCGATTCTTAGCAGAAAATGCCATTCAGGAGGACATTCTATACTGCCTGCCTCTTCCCGAGCACGAGACTGCACAGGCAATGTACGATGTTCTTCAGGATTACATGGAGAAACACAGAATTCCCTGGGAGAATATGGTGGGATTTTGCACAGACGGGGCTCCGTCTATGGCCGGACGGCGAAATGGTTTGAGGACACTTGTCATTCAGCGAGCACCATCTGCACTGTGGAATCATTGCATGATTCATCGGGAACAACTGGCATCTAAAGAACTGAGCGCGTCCATCGCAGGCATCATGCAACAGGTGGTAGCCATGGTGAACTACATCAAGCCACATCCTCTGCGAGCACGCCTGTTCGCAAAGCTATGCGTCGATATGGGCTCTGAATATGAAGATCTGCATTTTCACACAGACGCCCGGTGGTTGTCGAGAGGCAACACGTTGGAGCGGTTTTTCAAGCTGAGAAACGAACTGTTGGCGTTTTCAATGGATGTGAAAAAAAACGATTTCGTTGACTTTCTCTGTGACCAGCAGAAAATGTGCCTCCTTGCATATGCCACGGACATATTCAGAAAACTTAACGAACTGAACACAAGCATGCAAGGAAAAAATAAGAATGTCATGCAGATGAGTGATCGGATTGATGGATTCAGGGCCAAAATCACACACTGGAGAGGAAGTCTTGCAAAGGGAAACTTCACGCATTTCCCCCAGTTAAGTCAGTTTTTGGAAGACAACAGCATCGACAAGTGTTCTACAATGGAGATGTGCAGCCACCTGGAACGGCTTGAGGAGCACTTTGCCACATACTTTCCAGATGTGGATATGTCAAAGTTTGAATGGGTGAGGAATCCGTTTCACTGTGATGTGAGCGCAGTGGACCTTCCTGCCACCGCGATAGAACAGCTGATTGACATGTCTCGTGACAAAATGCACCAGCAATTACATTCGCGCGTGCCAGTGGAAGAATTCTGGTTTGGAGCCAGAGAGGAGTACCCCGAGATCGCACTGCGTGCTTTGAAACTGTTGGTTCCTTTCGGAAGCACTTACCTTTGTGAAGCTGGATTTAGTGCACTTGTCTGTATGAAATCAAAGTACCGCTCGCGTTTGGATGTTACGTCAGAGATGAGATGCGCACTCTCTACCACAGAACCGGACTTTGAAAGGCTGCAGAGAAGTGTGAAGGCTCAGACATCTCATTAGATGTGGTGAGTGGAGAGACTCTTTTACATAGTTCCATTTTTGTGAAATTGAAGGATATGTGATGAAAATAAAATGTGAGTTTGTGCAATAAACTGGTTACTCTGTATTTACAACACAGTATAAAACACATCAAACACTAATTAAAAAAAAAAAATGTCAGTGGGGTCGCCAAAAATGTACGAGGTCAAAATGGGGTCACAAGCCAAAATAGGTTGGGAACCTCTGGGTTACAGGCTGGTGTCAGCAGTGTTTTCGTTGTTATTGGAAGATTCGTGGGTTTTTTCGACCGAGCAGTGGGCTAAGTTACTGGGGCTAGCTGAGTTTGACAGTGAGTGCATTTTGGATGAACATTGCTAATCACTGAGTGCTTATGCAAGTCACAACGTTTATCAGCTGCTAGTCTTCCGATCTCAGGCGACGAAACATGAGCTCCGATGAGGAAGTTGTGCTGTTTGCCCCACAAAATGCATCTACAACTGAAGCAAATAGGAGCGAGGACGCTGCTAATGTTAGGCTGGGTGAGTCTACTGCTGGGGACCAGCGTATGTCCAGTGTAATTCAATAAAAAAACCTTTTTATTTGTCACATGCACACTTCATGCACAGTGAAATTCATCCTCTGCATTTAACCCATCTGAAGCAGTGAACACATGCACACACACCCAGAGCAGTGGGCAGCCACACACAGCGCCCGGGGTGCAGTCAGGGGTTCGGTACCTTGCTCAAGGGCACTTCAGCCCAAGGCCGCCCCACGTTAACCTAACTGCATGTCTTTGGACTGTGGGAGAAACCGGAGCACCCGGAGGAAACCCACGCAGACATGGGGAGAACATGCAAACTCCACACAGAAAGGCCCTCACTGGCTGCTGGGTTTGAACCTGGAACCTTCTTGCTATGAGGCGACTGTGCTAACCACTACACCACCGTGCTGCCCACGGTGACAGTAAGGACAAAGAAAGTTTTTCTCTGTGTAAAGCCAGATTAAAGCTCGCTGTACGAGCGTGTCCTGCATCTCAGCAACAGGATTTAACTACCATTTTGCCAGCTAGGCTAAGCGGCGATGCCTTAGCATACTGGTTATCACTGCCACCCGCCACACTGAAGGACTATGATGCGTGTGTTTCCCGACTGACTGATGTTTTTGGCGGCAAGCAGTTTTGCAACATTTTCAGACTTTTGTGAATGCCCGGCAGCGCATGCCGAAGGAGCCGCTTGAAGTTTTTGCTGCAGAGATAACTAGGCTAGTTTTTGAAGCGTTTCCAAATTATGAAAAGACGGCTATAACTATGGAGCGGTTCTGACGATTTGTTGCTGGACTAGACCCAGTTTTGCAAGTGAAGTGCCACAAACATGGGGCTACCACGTTGGAGGAGGCCCTAGCAGTGGGGTGTAAGTGGGAGCGAGCACAAGAAGCACTTCGGCTTGCACAACCACAGAATGCAGCCACCACTATTTCCAGTTCTAACACTGGCTCACAACCAGTTGCACACCTCACAGTAATGGTGTCCACCAAAGCAGCAGCATCCTCAGACCAAACCCCTGATGTATTATCAGCCATCAAACAACTGTCAGTGGAAGTCCAGACTTTGAGGTTGGCGGTGACCGACTTAAAATGACACAAGTCTTCACCATCCAGGCATGAGGACTTCAGGCGGTGCCAGCGCTCACCAGAATGGTCCCCTCATCAGCGGGGAAGAGCAGCTTCATGCTTCTTTCCGCATGCATCACCGCAGAGATATCAACATTATGCTGGGTCACCAAGGCGTGGCTTCTCGCCAGAGCAGGAGTATTCTCACCACCATCAATCCCCAGACCAAAGGGGACAACGCTACCCCAGCTCACCCCCATCTTCGCCACGTCAAGGACCCCAGCATTTCTCCAGTAGGCGGGACGGCTACAACAGCCATCAAAGCCCGGAACCAATTTCCTCAAGGCCCTTAACAAAATGTTATGTGAGACTTCTGTATAAAACAAAATACAAACAAAATAAAGATAATGTAATATACTCTGTTACAATAATAATAATAATAATAATAATAATAATGATGATTTGTTAAAATATACTAAAGTAATTCCCAAGTGTGCAGAAGTGGAAATAGTCATTTTAAACAACACTGTGAATTATTTAATTAGACATAAACTAGAGATGCATCAATCCCATTTTTACAGACTGAGTATGAGTAAATAGTTTTGGCACCTCTTGATACACACAATAAAATTTGTTACCTTGTTAGTATTGAACCAAATGTTGACAAATTTTTTTTTGAGGGGGGCAAATGGACATGATGAATTTTCTGCACCTGCAAGCTTTAACCACGCAATACTTTAAAAAATATCCAGGTTTAGAATTTAGACCGACTGTAACATTGAAACATTTTATTACATCAGTAACATGTTCATGTGTAACATATCTGAGTAAAAACTACAGAAATATTCCCTGTCCTGACTTACCAGGCAAGTCAGAAGTGCTGTTATGGAAAAAATAAAAAACTCTGGTGTGGTGTGATTTGGCCTGATGTGAAGCAGAGGGCTCTGATTTATACTTTGTACCTTCAGAAGTGGCGGCACGGTGGTGTAGTGGTTAGCGCTGTCGCCTCACAGCAAGAAGGTCCGGGTTCGAGCCCCGTGGCCGGCGAGGGCCTTTCTGTGTGGAGTTTGCATGTTCTCCCCGTGTCAGCGTGGGTTTCCTCCGGGTGCTCCGGTTTCCCCCACAGTCCAAAGACATGCAGGTTAGGTTAACTGGTGACTCTAAATTGACCGTAGGTGTGAATGTGAGTGTGAATGGTTGTCTGTGTCTATGTGTCAGCCCTGTGATGACCTGGCGACTTGTCCAGGTTGTACCCCGCCTTTCGCCCGTAGTCAGCTGGGATAGGGTCCAGCTTGCCTGCGACCCTGTAGAACAGGATAAAGCAGCTAGAGATAATGAGATGAGACCTTCAGAAGCAGCAGCACACTCACTGTGTATCTTACGTACATCCAGAACATTTAAAAACAACTTACACAAGATACAAGAGCCAAAAAATCTCTGTCAAGTTTCCAAGTCAAACTGTAAAATGTTTAATGTCACTGTGCATAAAAATCCCTAAACACACTGATGCACTCTGTCTCTAAGGGAACTTTCCTCTGCTGTCGTGATTATTGTCATGAGCTGCATCTCAAATCTAAAATTCAGACCTTATATTCAAAAGTATTTACTAATCTAGAAAATCCTGATGGCTGGTACACAAATCAGAACTTTTGACCTTCCCAAGCTACTTTGAGTGTTTGCTAAGATCATACAGTCAATTAAAAAAAAAATTGCTTTGAAATTTTGCGCGTGTTATCTGCCTTGGTTTATCCCATCGCTTCATTCACTCATGTTTGCTAGTTATAATGTCAGTACAATAAGCTCGCTTAGACATCAGAATGAGCAACATACTGAAAAACTGCAGAGAATTTCCTGCTGAGGGTCTGTTAGAAGAGTTTACAGCAGAACAGGACATGATTTTGCTGCAGAACTGTAAAGAGATTCAGGTGTGAGTTGGAAAGTGAATGTGTGTTCATGAGGCTCGACTGTCATGTCCAAAACTGTCAATCAGCTCATCAACCACACCCTGTTTTATCACCAAATAACACCAATAAAATTCATTGATCATGAGAAGATTTTGAGGTCGATCTCAGGGTCCATTTATAAAAATGACAGCACTGTTGCTGAAAATAATTGGGGTGAGATGTAACTTAAAATGGAAGTTTGACACTTTTTCCATAGAGTAACATAGAAATGGGCGGGGTTACAACTGTACTGCAGCCAGCCATGAGAAGGCCTCAGAGACAATTTTGGCTTTACTTTTGAATCCCTGTTACTATGACAACCCATATATACAGTCACTGGTTTTGCTGGGATCATAGTTTGTGAAGTACGTCCACATCATTGTTGTTTTGTGTCGTCTGTTCATTAATGCAACAACATACACTAAGCTCATGTCACATGGGATCACCTGGCTTTGTCTGTTCATACTGGAGCATTTTTAGTACCAGTATTGATGCATCTCTAAAAGGATTTTTATGTCAAATTAAAGAACCACAGTGAAACTCATGTAAAACTATGTATTCCCATCAGAATTTTTGTTGGTCATTGTTTTCTTATTTTATTACCATTATTTATCTGAAATGAACATAATTCTTCTGAATGATTATTAAACAACGAGTAACAAATTCTACACAACCTTTATAGCCCCATTAGAAAGAAGAAATTTACACAATATAAAGGATCAAGTGTATACAGTATAAATCACCTTGAACATGGGCCACTGGTATCAGTGAGACCAGCACTAAAAAGGGAACAGAAACAGAAAACATGACGTAAATCTGAAAATTATTCAGTATATTCATGGAAACAGCACAATGTAGACACAAAAGATTCAATCTTATTCAGAAAATCTAAACTACCAGCTGTAAGAAATACAAAAGTCAATATTCTGCTCATTAATGCCTTTATTTAATGAAAATTGCTTTATTTAAAGCAAATATTATGATTAAAAGTGTGATAATCTCAGCACTGGGACATAAACCCATGTCTTAATGACACAAACTCATCACTCAGGACATTCAGACTGCAGATGGAGAACTTTATACCCCACCACTCACTCTAATGAAGACACAAAGAGAACATTTACTCACAGAGCATCACCGGGAGTGGACTGAGCTCCATCCTGTAACTCTAATGACTGACTGAATGAGGTGTGGTGTGTGTTCAAGTCTCAACACTTCCTGTGGTTTCTCGCTTTCAATCACACTACAAGGAAAGAAAGAGAGGATGAGTGTATCCCAGATCTTTAATTTCTCTTTTAGTGTGTACAGGCACTGTATCTGCTCTTCCTTCCTCTTTCCAGAAAAATCTTCAATACTTTTTGTTTTTCTCAAACTCTCACATACAAAAAAGAGCACACAGTAGAGACTCCACTGCATTAAATCAAGAGAAGCTTAAAGCTTGACAAGCTACAATTTCTAGGTTGCTCATCTTTCATCCAACTTCAAGCTCCTTTGAGTTTAGTGTTTAATTTTCAAAGCATTGCTGGGATATTTATGAATGTTAGTTTCAAAATGATGTGGCCATCTAAGTCAATCCATCCATCCATTATCTGTAGCTGCTTATCCTGTGCAGGGTCACGGGCAAGCTGGAGCCTATCCCAGCTGACTATGGGTGAGAGGTGGGGTACACATTCAAACATAATAACATTCATAAATTATTCAAAACCTAGATGTTTTTGGACTGTAGGGGAAACCAGAGCACCCGGAGGAAACCCACACATACAGAACATGCAAACTCCACACAGAAAAGCCCCCATCAGCCATTGGGCTCGAACCCAGAACCTTCTTGCTGTGAGGCGATAGTGCTAACCACTACACCACCATGCCAGGCTATCCAAGTGTGAAAGATATTTATTTCTGTACGTAGTTTCTCAGAAGCCCAATTCATGTGTGTATTATTATTGTTCTTCTGTGTTGGTTTATAAATAGAGTAGTAAATATCAAAACAGTTCAACTGAAAGAAAAAGTGGAAATAAAGAGTGTCTGTTTAAGCATAAACGTTTAAGACAGATCACTTGTGAGAGGGAGGTAATACATAAACTCACCGAACACTTTACAGACATCCCAACCTGCCAAAATTCATTTCAGGGACACCCCCCGCCCAGAAAATTTTGGATTTGGTTGATGTGATTTCCTGCATTCTGGTGGATTTTGGGGTGGCCTTTTGGAGATGAACAATACCCGAATTCACTCAATTCACTCAGATTCATAGCTGACACCCTGGCTTGGGGACTTGGCTGCCCCCAACCTATAAACTATGATAATTACAATGTGCCATATATTAAGCTCCTTACTGACGCCCCTTTTCCACCAAATCAGTTCTAGGGCTGGTTTGGGGCCAGTGCTGCTGCGGGTTCACAACTCGTTCAACTTGCAAGCCAGCTGAGAACCAGTTTGCTTTTCCATAGCTCGGGGTGCTAAGGGGAGCCACGTCATTGCGTCACTGTGTTTGCATAAACCTTGGCGCGAACATCGAAGCAACAACACCACGGAGAAGAAGAAGCAGCAACAACAACAACGGATGACTTCACGTTTGTACAGCTGCTGCTTCTGGCTTTACGGTGTTTCATTGGGATCAGAAAACAGCAGATCCAATGTGTTTGTGTTGATCGACAGGTTTTGATTGGATGGTGATTACGTTCTAGGAGACAGGTAATAACCTAATAACGTTTTGACTCTTACTTACACTGAATGTGAGATGGTTATGTCAGCCTTTGTTATGAGCTAACGTTAGCCGGTGTTATGTCCCTGCTGGAATCATCACAAATTCACAAACATATTACTGGCGATTTTTAAGTCGCCGCTCATATCTACCACAGCGGTAGATATGAGGATGCTTAGCTCTGTAATGAACTTAACTGACTGAAGTGAATGTAAACAAACTGCATGGAAATACAAGTGAAAGATTTATGTTTAACCTCGTTTCTTTAACCCTTATGCCTCACTAAGGATATTTTTGGCTTGTCAGTTGTTAATTTTCTTTATTATTTTGACTGTGTTCATACATATAGAAATATAATAAGGTCAATAGAATATAAAGTATGGCAAATGTGCTGTACATTAACTCCACAAGTAAATGTAACACTTATGTTTCCAACACTCACACATGCACATTTATTTCTCAATACACATCCCACTCTAATCTAAGGGGAAAAAGAGGCACAAGGGTTAAGTACCATGATGAATATTTGTTTGAGTATTGATGACTCTCCACACAACATGTTTATTTACCTATACATTTTTCTCTTTGGGCGGCACGGTGGTGTAGTGGTTAGCGCTGTCGCCTCGCAGCAAGAAGGTCCTGGGTTTGAGCCCCGGGGCCGGCGAGGGCCTTTCTGTGTGGAGTTTGTATGTTGTCCGCGTGGGTTTCCTCCAGGTGCTCCGGTTTCCCCCACAATCCAAAGACATGCAGGTTAGGTTAACTGGTGACTCTAAATTGACCGTGAGTGTGAATGGTTGTCTATGTGTCAGCCCTGTGATGACCTGGCAACTTGTCCAGGGTGTGCCCCGCCTTTTGCCCGTGGTCAGCTGGGGTGGGCTCCAGCTTGCCTGCGACCCTGTGGAAGGATGAAGCGGCTAGAGATAATGAGATGAGATTTTTCTCTTTACAGCACGGGCGCAGATAGAGGGGGGGACGGGGGGGATTCGTCCCACCCAGATTTAAATTCACCTCGTTCGGTCCCCCCCCACTTATAGGGAGGAAAAAACGTCTATGCTGTCTTTCTTTGCATAAGGCAAACCTCACGGAAAAAATCAAAAGACTAATTACCATTCGGTTTATTGAGGTGCACAGCAGTACAGACAACTGCGCAGACTGCACAGGTTGCGAGCTCGAGCTTGGTTGCTGTGGTTACCCATAACAAGTTTGACAGGCATATCGGGGACAGCGCCTCCTAGTTCAGGACCCCAACACGGCATGATGAAGGGTGCCAAAAGGCAGAAAACGATTGCATCGTTTTTCAAAAAAAAAAAAACGACTGTAAGTAAACTGTGCCTTACTTTATCATATCACCTTGCAATTTTTTGATAGTCTGTTCAAAGTAATGTCGTAGTGAAAGTAAAATCGTCCGGAGTAGAGATGCCTTTCTGGTAGCCTCCTTCTTTCGGTGGTAGCCTGTAGATACAGTGCTCAGAAGGCAGTTTTAATGTTTAATCTGGCATTCCCTGCCATAATTTCAGCGAGCATATTGTTTCATAAGGAAACTTTGCGAAGAGTTGTTGACTGACTGCCGCTCACGCAACACACAGGCATAGTTAGAAAGTCAGGATGCACTGGTTTACACTTTACACACACACACGTAGTCCAGCCTCTCGCTATGGTTAACAGTTGGAATTTAGCGGTTTTAAAACTAGTTTTGCAATTTCTGTGCGTGATGATAATGTGTAAACTTTGGATTTCCATAGGCTATGTTAAAATGTTATCATTGTCCTGGCCTGCAGGTAGTTCCTGGTGATGGCAGTGAGGGAGGTGAAATAACATGTATACACACTACCGTTCAAAAGTTTGGGGTCACCCAGACAATTTTGTGTTTTCCATGAAAAGTCACACTTTTATTTCCCACCATAAGTTGTAAAATGAATAGAAAATATAGTCAAGACATTTTTCTGGCCATTTTGAGCATTTAATCGACCCCACAAATGTGATGCTCCAGAAACTCAATCTGCTCAAAGGAAGGTCAGTTTTATAGCTTCTCTAAAGAGCTAAACTGTTTTCAGCTGTGCTAACATGATTGTACAAGGGTTTTCTAATCATCCATTAGCCTTCTGAGGCAATGAGCAAACACATTGTACCATTAGAACACTGGAGTGAGAGTTGCTGGAAATGGGCCTCTATACACCTATGGAGATATTGCACCAAAAACCAGACATTTGCAGCTAGAATAGTCATTTTCCACATTAGCAATGTATAGAGTGGATTTCTGATTAGTTTAAAGTGATCTTCATTGAAAAGAACAGTGCTTTTCTTTCAAAAATAAGGACATTTCAAAGTGACCCCAAACTTTTGAACGGTTGTGTGTATATATATATATATATATATATATATATATATATATATACACACAAAATGGAATCATTTACTGACAGCTCCGTCCCCCCCAGTTCAAAAATCCTATCTGCGCCCCTGCTTTACAGGTAATCTTGCGACTGATGGCAAGGCGGAGATCCCATGTTGTCTGGGCACACCCAAGATCTCGCTACAGGTGGGACACAATTGTTCCTGATTTCACCTCTCACCAGTTCGTGCAGAATTTCCGTGTGTCCCGAGAGTCATTTGAGTATATCTGCAGTCGGGTGAGGCATGTCTTGGGGAGAAGGAACACAAATTACCGTTTGTGTCCCCCAAACCAGAAGCGGGTGGCTATTGCCATCTGGAAGCTGGCCACTGGCGGTGAATACAGGACCATCAGCCATCTTTTTGGAGTAGGCATGAGCACCGTCTTTAATTGCGTTCAGAATTTCTGTAACACAGTCATCAAGGTGCTGCTCCCTGCCCACATTACATGCCCTGATGCTGAGAGGTTAGTGGAAATGGCTGCTCTCTTTCAGAGTCGTTAGAGAGTGCCACAGTGTGTTGGTGCAATAGATGGAAGCCACATTCCCATTATAGCACCAGAACAGTATCCCTGAGACTACTACAACCGGAAGGGATGGCATTCAGTTGTTCTGCAAGCAGTTGTAGATGGCAGAGGATTTTTTCTGGGATGTGTGTGTTGGCTTTCCAGGGAGTGTGCATGACGCAAGAGTCCTAAAACAGTCACATTTGTGGGAAGTCCTAAGTGACAGGGAATTTCTAGGTCAAAGCAAAGTGACCATCTCTGGCTGTGAGGTTGGACATTACCTGATAGGTGATCCAGCCTACCCCATGCAGAGCTGGCTGATGAAACCCTTTTCTGACACTGGCAGATTGACCCCTGAACAACACACCTACAATTACAGACTCAGCAGTGCACGATCAGTTGTGGAAATGGCATTTGGGAGACTGAAAGGACGGTGGAGGTGCCTACTAAAAAGAAATGACTGCAAGCTGGAACTGTGCAAGAAAATGGCGCTGACCTACTGTGTCCTTCGTAACATCTGTGAGGAACATGGCGACAATTTCACTGAGGAGCACCAAGACAGACATGCCAACATCCAGCCTCCTCTTCAGGCATCACCTGAATATGGCAGTCAAGAAGGGGCTGACAATAGAGCCGCTTTAATGGCCTACTTTAACAGAGGGAACGAGTAATTTGTTTGGTTATTTTGCTATTTACTTCATGTCAATGTTGTTTAATTGTTCAGTTCGAGAAGTTCATAGAAATGAGTCATTTATTTGTAAATAAAGTGACTGAAAAAGGTAGCTTGTTGAGTTCTTTCATTACTTGTTTTCACAAGCTCTAACCAGCTTTACTTGTACTTATTACACAGTTAAAATAATTTTACATCACTAGTGAAAACATATACAAGCAGACATGTCTCTTTAGAAAAAAACATTTATTTACATAGTGCATAGAAACACAACATAAAGTGACGTGAACAGTGCAAAGGTGCAAAACAAGAAAAGTGGCGTGATTATTTTCTGGCTTGCGCCTCCATTACAGACACTATGCGCCCCATTATACTGAGGAACGCACTGTTGTCTGCCTCCAGCTTGTGCAGCAAGGTATCGTTCATTTCCTTGCTGTGCTGCAGGAACTTCTCGTCCGCCCGCTCAAGGTATTCCAGGAGCTCAGTGTTGCTGTCTTGCTTCCTCTTAGCTGTGTACAAGAACAGAATAATGAGTTTAAAAGTTTTTTATTAAGTCATAAGTAGATTAACACAGGTTCAGCAATACAATATAAGAAACATGTCAGCTCAGCAATAAGAGCATTAGTTAACTGTTTACGGTTGGTAGGGGATTTTATATGAATGACTGATCACTTATACGGCATGTATTTATATTATAAAGTCACACTATTAGGTATACAGTATATCCATGTTTGCATAGTATCCAGTGAGACAGACTACTGGATACTCAGCACAACAACTTACCAGGTCTGGTCTGCTACGATTGTCCTGAGCTGCTGGATGATGCAGGAGAGCTGCAGTGGCGTGGAGACATCAGGTCCTCGTCCCCGATGGTGGACAACTCTATAAACCACATAAAAACAGCCAGTGTTGGGAAAGTTCACTTTCTACATAAACTATTTCAAAGTTCAGTTCACAAATTTTAAAATGAGCTAGTTCAGTTCATACCGTAGTTCATAATGAAAAATTTGGAACTAAGTTCACAGTTACAAAAATGAACTAGTGAATGAAACTATGCGTCAGATTTCATTGTAACATTATACAAACAAACATTAACTGAAGTAACTAAAACTTTATGCAAGGTGAAAATGTTTGAAAAGAAACTTACCAGGCTCTGATTGCGGCACCATCGCCTCCAGCATCGCCGTCGCTGAATTTAAGGCTCCAGTGGCGTTATTTGCCGGTCTATCGCTGAGGACCGAGTCCAGAATATCGAAGGTGTTATTCCTCGGCTGCCCGTTGCCGCTTCAACCGAGGTCCTTTTTTTGGTCCCTGTAGTCTTTCTTCAGCTTCTTTAATTTGTTGCTGATCTGCTCAAGAGTACGTTCGTACCCCGCCGCAGCCATCTCTTTTTGTATTTGATGTAATACAGGCTTGGTCGGCGTAGCACCCTCCAGTTTCGCCTGGACTTCATCTGTGGACCATATCGCTAGGAGACAGATTGTCTCTTCCACAGACCACTGCTGCTTTACTGCATCCATGATATCTCGTTGCTTAAAAATGGCGACCTTTCACAGTCTTGTTATTGTTGTTGGTCTTAACAACTCCACCCCACCGCTGACGTAAGCGGTTCTTTCCTCTGGCCCAGCAAAGAGTTGGTGCTAGCCTGGAACCGGTTTTTCTGGCCCCAGAGCCAGTTCTTTGTCAATGGAAACAGAAAACCCGGTTCCAAACTAAGTACTGGCCCCGAACCAGCCCTGGAACTGATTTGGTGGAAAAGGGTGAATCTGGACACCCTGCCCTCCATAAATAAGGAAGGATGAGATGGATGGATGGATAGATAGATAGATAGATAGATAGATAGATAGATAGATAGATAGATAGATAGATAGATAGATATTTCACCACAGAACATTCCTTTACTTAGATACCAAAACACAGATGAATATAACAGAACAATGAATGAATTGCATGAATGACAAATGACAATGAATGTAATTGTACATGTAGGCCTAGGCCTAAAGGGCTCTTTCCTTTCCTCTGTTCTATGCCTGTTCCTTTTGCAAGCTTTCATTGTATTTAGAGGCTGCTTGCTTTGCAGATTTGAGCAATTTTCCAGACACCTCCACCTCATAGCACTCTTTGTCAATAAACTTGTGAATCTGATGTCTCATCTCATCTCATTATCTCTAGTCGCTTTATCCTGTTCTACAGGGTCGCAGGCAAGCTGGAGCCTATCCCAGCTGACTACAGGCGAAAGGCGGGGTACACCCTGGACAAGTCGCCAGGTCATCACAGGGCCGACACATAGACACAGACAACCATTCACACTCACATTCACACCTACGGTCAATTTAGAGTCACCAGTTAACCTAACCTACATGTCTTTGGACTGTGGGGGAAACCGGAGCACCCGGAGGAAACCCACGTGGACACGGGGAGAACATGCAAACTCCACACAGAAAGGCCCTCGCCGGCCATGGGGCTCGAACCCGGACCTTCTTGCTGTGAGGCGACAGCACTAACCACTACACCACCGTGCTGCCCTGAATCTGATGTTAATCTTGCAAGACAAGTATTTGGTGAGACATCTGACCCCTAAATTCTGTCTTGATGTGACGCACCATGCTGAATGCCCTTTCCCCATCACAGTTAGAATTTGGCAGCACCAATAGCAGCTTCATCAGCTGATAGAGCTCCCTGAATCTCAACAGCCCTGAGCTCACAGATGTGACTTTGGATAGCTTCGCTTAGCACTCATCAACTGGTAATTTCTTATAATTTGGTGCCAGTGCTTCCAGGTTAGATGACACATAATCCAGGACTTCTATGGAGCTGTTCTCTGGCATCTGCCTTCATTACATTTGGAAATCTTTCTGCCAAAATCAAAATCTGCTCTGGTTTCACATCATGGTTCTCAGGATTGAGCACTAACAGATTCATCAAGATTTGATCTCTCACTGGGAATTTTTCCTTTATTTTTTGAAAGATTCTGACAAAGAATGCTCTCGCATCTCTGTAGAATTGCTTTGTCTTGTGACTGGAGAGTGCTGATTTTCACATCGGAAAATCACATATTTGATGGAAGATGGATATGATGTGTTAATAGTACCTGAAGATACAGTATTAATTGAACAGCGGACATTTGGCTCATGTTGTGAGAGAATCTCTTTCAGAGCCTATAAACACAGAAAAACCCGATGAGTTAGTTGAGAGAGATAACAAGATGGCGTGTCCATTCATTTCGAGTGTAGATGGCTCTGGCAAAACCAGAGGTGGAGGTTTGTGCACTTATATAAATAGAGCTTGGTGTACAAACTCTGTTGTTGTCGAGAGACACTGCTCACCTAACGCGGAGTTTCTCATGGTTAAATGTAGACCTTTTTATCTCCCAAGAGAACTCACATCAGTTATAGTTACTGCTGTATATACACACCACCAGACGCTAATGCTAAGCTTGCAATGGGAGAATTGCATGCAGCCATTAGCAAACAGCAGGAAATGCACTCAGAGGCTGCCTTTATTTTTGCGGGTGACTTTAATCACTCCAACTTGAAGACAGTACTTCCCAGACTGCATCAACATGTTACCTGCCACACAAGAGGAAATAAGACACTGGACCATGTTTTTTCAGTGGACAAAAAGGCAATGACAAGATTCAGAAATATACAGGGAAGTTGATCACAGAGTGATAAATTATAAATTAATCTTGTAATGGCTTATTCCTTCGTGCTAATCCCGTGATTATTGTAGGGACTTGACCTTAAAATTTCAAACAGGTTCAATTCACCTGAAAATCAGCCCTCTGTAAAGGGACACCGCAAGAAGATCATAGGCTTTGGAATTTTGAAAAATATATATTTTATGGTTGCAAAGATATGATGATTTTAGTAAAAATAAATAATGGTAATTTCGCACTGACCCCCAACACACACACACACACACACACACACACACACACACACACACACACACCCCTCTACTTAACGTCGTAGCACAAAATAGAAAGGGTGTATATGGTCCTAATTGGCTCTGTTAGAACCAGAAAAGGTTGTAGTTTTATGAGTGACTTAGTTTTGGAGGTGAATCCGAACAAATTCCTGCCTGTTGCGCAACACCTGCTCCTGCTGCTCCAGCACTGTAAAATGAAAGTAATTTATTGCCATTATTTAGCCTTGTGCCTAGCAAGTGAGCTTACAAAGATGACAATTACAAAGAGACACTGCTTTATCATAACTGTGAAAGTTGAACACAAAAACAACAACAACAATGATTTGTACCATGGATTAATTTCCTGGGGTGGCATGGTGGTGTAGTGGTTAGCGCTGTCGCCTCACAGCAAGACGGTCCGGGTTCGAGCCCCGTGGCTGGTGAGAGCCTTTCTGTGCGGAGTTTGCATGTTCTCCCCGTGTCCACATGGGTTTCCTCTGGGTGCTCCAGTTTCCCCCACAGTCCAAAGACATGCAGGTTAGGTTAACTGGTGACTCTAAATTGACCGTAGGTGTGAATGTGAGTGTGAATGATTGTCTGTGTCTATGTGTCAGCCCTGTGATGACCTGGCGACTTGTCCAGGGTGTACTCCGCCTTTCGCCTGTAGTCAGCTGAGATAGGCTCCAGCTTGCCTGCGACCCTGTAGAACAAGATAAAGCAGCTAGAGATAATGAGATGAGATTAATTTCCTGGGTTCCAGAAAATGGCTGGAGCAGCTGTTACTCTTCTTCATGCTCTATGCACTGACTGACTGGTCGAAAGGTTTGGGATGAAGCTTGCTCGCTTGCTCTAGATTCCGTGAGATTGTATGTAATGTGCGGGCGTCAGGGAGCCGCTAATCAATATGTGGGAGACTCCTGGAACTTCCGGGAGACTTGGGATGTCTGAGTTTATGAGGAAAACCTGCTTATTCATGCAATTCTCCATCATCCAATCAAGTGACAGTAGCACAGTGTATTAAATCATGCAGATACAGGTGGGGCCACAGCTAGGAATTCTGGGCTCCTCTGGAAGAATAGTGCAGTCGGACTAATGAACAAATATACAGAGAAGTTCAATAGGGAAAATGTGTTCTTAGAGATTTTAAAGTAATTTCCTCATTAACACTGTGTGCTCTCAGTTCACAGTTCATACTTGAAACTACTAATAGTACCTACTATTATTTGCATGATCATGCCCAGCACATAAGACGAGCCAGCTAACCTCATTGACTTGCTATTTAAAGCTAGGGTAGGTCATTTTTGAGAAACCAGATTTTGAAAGTATCCAACTGATAAATCCCACCCCCTCCCTTTAGCCCTCCCTCCAAAAACACATGAAAGTGCACTGTAATTAGATCAAAGTCCAGCTCAGAATGAAACATGGACTGTGGAACACATTTTGAATTGGTCAGGCCCATCAGTTCCCCAACCAATAAAATTAAATATTTTTAGAGAATTTGATTGGCTTATAGAGCAGTCACATGAATTCAAATGTTTCTTTGTTTGTTTCTTTATTTCTAATCACATTTTCCTTTGCAACTGATTCGAAGACACATTGGCGAAATGGTGGATTTCTCAGGTATGTTTATAACTTATAATTTCTCCTTTTCTACCTTTATCATTTGCTTAATGTGTGAAGATTCTTGAAAATAAATACAGATATATAAATACAGATATATCTGCCATTTCGCATGTGAATTTCTTTCGGCGGATACCAGCTTGAGTTGAAAAAAATCTCTTTTATGGCCAATGATTCACTGTAACTTACGACAGAAGTTAAAACCACCAACTTTTTCCAAGTACACAATGCGGGTCAAAAAAGACAGTAGAAAAGGTAAAAACAGCTATTATAGAAATGGATTGCTTCGCATCACCAGTCAAACTATTATGGTTGTCAAGGAAAGTCAAGTTAGCTTGCCCACCACAGGCTTGTTGCCATGGAGAAAATTGACAATTCCTGCAAATGGCCTATTGGATCAGACTCCAGCTCAGAATGAAACATGGACTGTGGAACACATTTTGACTTGGTCAGGCCCAATAGTTCCCCAACCAATAAAATTAATTCTTTTTTTCGTGGTCTGGTTTCCATCAAATCATGCACTCTGATTGCCTCGCGAGCGGTCCAGAATCCTCCGATATGGACCCTGGTTATAGACCTTTGGAGACTCGCTCGTTCACAACAAACATAGTAGCAATTTTTGGCAATGTTTATTTTTGCATTTCTCAGTATAATCGCATTAATTTTACAGCATGGATAGCGATAATGACAGTGTTCAAAGCAAAAGCAAATTTTACTACCCTGATGAAGACAAAATAAAAAAACATTTCAGGAGAAAGCTGAACACCTGTAACTGTTGCAAACGCCGAGCAAAAACATGGCTGAATCCTGAATTACTCAATTTTGCATAAATAGAGGACTACATAGGCGGCAAAATGTTTTTTGGTTTTTTTTCCTGCCATGGAAGTGCACTTGTATACCCAGGAGGAAGCCATTTGCATTACAGCCGTGAATGAGCATTCAAAATGCCGGCTCGCCTTGGCTTTGTTTTCCCTTTCGGTCGCTCTCATTTTCTGTGAGAATTTGGGAAAGAAAAAAATATATTATTTACCAGCTTAAGGTCGGTCTGTATGGTGAAATACCATGACCTCGGCCTTGAAAATACTGACCTCGGCCCAGAGGGATTTGGTCAGTATTTTCAAGCCCTCGGTCACGGTATTTCACAATATGGACCTCCCAGCTGGTAAATAATATATATATGGGTCCGTCTCAGAAACTGGTCTCTCATTTGGGACATTCTAATCAAAAAATTAATTTTCTAATTTTACTATTTTTTTTGCATTTACCTAACACTCAATGTTTCTTTTGTCATGTTGAATAAGAACAAAGATATCATATGCTTTATCTGGCCTCCACTGTGGAAATTTTTTTTGATTACAATTCAAATGCTTTTGTAAAATTTATTTCCATATAAAATAACTACATCATGAAGAATTAAAGCCCCTCCTTCAGAGATGAGTGAAAATATTGAATAAATTTTCTCTTTTTGATTGCTTGGGTTAAAAATGCCAAGTTATGATGACGGAATTGATTATTCACTTAAATATGAATAATATGATACATTTTGGGTATTTGATATGGTGAAATAGGACAATAGGACACAATGGAAAAATCAAGAACACACTGGAAAGATGAGAATAATGGCGGTGGTAAAAGAACAGCGACTGGACCGGCTGAAGGTCGCGCGGGTCTCTGCTGCGGCGCGTGAGCAATGGGACATCACTACCGCACCGGATGGAGCCCGAGGCGGGGGCGGGGCAACATGGCTGGCCATAGATTCTATCAAAAGTTTGATCCAAATTGATCATCGCTGCAAAATATTGGCCAGAAATATGCAAACACTACGAAATATGAAAGTAAGAAGAAAAAGAAACATTCTATTGCCTTATACTGCAAGACTAAAACAAAATAAAACTGTCAAAACTCACCTTTTCAGTGATAACGTCCGAACAGATCACTCGCATAACAGAAAGACCACAAATGGAAGCACGATCAACTTCTAACTGTTGGAGTGGAAAATTCCATTCTACACATGCAAATTATTAATGTGTGTCCTTCCCCGCACACAAATAACACATCTCATCTCATTATCTCTAGCCGCTTTATCTTTCTACAGGGTCACAGGCAAGCTGGAGCCTATCCCAGCTGACTATGGGCGAAAGGCGGGGTACACCCTGGACAAGTCGCCAGGTCATCACAGGGCTGACACATAGACACAGACAACCATTCACACTCACACCTACGGTCAATTTAGAGTCACCAGTTAACCTAACCTGCATGTCTTTGGACTGTGGGGGAAACCGGAGCACCCGGAGGAAACCCACGCGGACACGGGGAGAACATGCAAACTCCACACAGAAAGGCCCTCGCCGGCCCCGGGGCTCGAACCCAGGACCTTCTTGCTGTGAGGCGACAGCGCTAACCACTACACCACCGTGCCGCCCAAATAACACATTACGGTAAAAAAATAGACCACAACTCATTTTATAGCTCAGAAATTCGTACAAGACCAGCTACTATCGTTACATATTCTAGAAGAAACATATTCTATACCTAACTTTCAGCTTTCATTTTAAAAAACAAAATTGCAGATTTATGACTAAATTTTTATATGGCGTAGTGATTTTAAGTTACTATTTTCGGTGAGGTAGTGACCTTGACCCTGAGGCTTTCCTATCATGAACTGTATTTTAAGTTGTAACTTTATACACCTAAAGATTGGTGCACTCACAGAATAATCATAACCATAATAAAACATCATGCAAAATATTTGATCACCATTGTAACTCCATTTTCCACATACGCAATACGATCGTGTGTTTTGATCTAAACGGTAGACTTTTCAGTGGACTACAACCTTTTTAAGGGAATGCGATGTAGTCAACCATTTATCGTGTCCCAGATCAAGCCGCCATTTTTCCACAAATTTGCAGAATTTTAGCCAAATTCTGAATATTCACATCAAAGATTTAGTTTTATCTGTATTATTTCTTTCATCATTTTATTTCAAATTAAAACCAACATCACCATTCAAAACTGTATAGTTTATTGACTGAGTATATTTAATGGGGTACCCCCACAGTACCCAGTTTCTGAGACAGACCCATATATAGATATAAGTGAACTTTGATTGGCTTATAGAGCAGTCACATGAATTCAAATGTATGTTTGTTTCTTTATTTCTTTGTTTCAAATCAAATTTTCCTTCGCAACTGATTCGAAGACACATTGCCCATGAGAGGAAAGGACAGTGAGAAGGGAGAGCAGTCACTATAAAAAATATTCATTCCCCTAAGTCGAGCCCTACCATTTCCATGGTCCATGATATGAAGTCATCTACCACACTATCTATTCAGTAAAAGAACTAACACACACTTAGTTCACTGCTTAGATGTTTGTTTGAGAACCAAAACTGTTGTGAAAAGTACTAAATAAGCAGTAAACTGTTTCTGAGAACATTTAGCTGTGAGAGCACAAGTGCACACAAATATCAGGACAAACACCAAACCGATACGACTGCCTGGGCACTTCACAAAGATATTTTTAGCAATGTTCAAATAAAATAACACTAACCAGTCACCTTAGCCAGAGATGTTCCTCTCAGAAAATCTCTGCCTTAACATCAGAAACAAGATAAAAGTAGCCCAACTTTAGCAGGTTTGGAAATTGTAATTTGTTTCATCAAAGCTGATGGTCTTGCTTAAATTCTGTTTCAATCAGCGTGATTTACTGAATCATGCACACAACAATTCAGTGATAACAAGGAGCCTGTGAACTACTGGAATGCAGTGGGTCCTTATCATTGTCACCACCATTCACTTCACCAGCAGCAGCCCAGGATACAGGTCAAGATCTTCAGTTACTGTAATGTTCACATCAAACATCATAATGAGAAAAACTGTGATCTCAGTCACTTTGACTGTGATATGGTTGCAGGCAGTGTCTAGACTTTACACAGAAATGGGGGGGACCCACACAACCCAACAGGTAGAAATGCCTTGTTGATGAGAGAGGTCAGAGAAGAATGGCCTGACAGTAAAGTTACAGGAATTCTACATTCGACTGACCTCAGAAAAGTTAAATTAGAGATCAGAATGACATCATTTTAACCTCCACTGATTCAAAGTACAAAGGGGGAAAACATGGGTGCCTCCATCTTCATCTTTTGTTAGCCTTCCTTCTCAATACAACAAACTGTATGATCAGTGTTATAGACTTCACTAAAGCAAATCCTTTTTATATACAGCATAACTCACTGAAAAGTAAAGGTGATGATAGACGGGGCAACTTTTTGGGCAATGTTGCTGGGCAACTGCACTTCAACACTTTCCCACTGAGATTGGGCAACATAATTTCTATCTGAACAATTTTGATCATTTCGGGCAACTTTTTAAGATCATCCAATCAGAGTGCTAGCAGCGAATCACACGACCACCTGAGAGCTTCTGAAATTTTCAACAAAGATGGCAGCGTCTCAATGGCAGTGGAGCAAAGAAAAAGAGAGACAAGAGCTAAGTGTAAACTGCGGTTACCTAACAACCGCTCCATAGAAACTGAATGGGTTTTGGCTAACTAGTAGTGTTTTTTGCGAATATACTTAGCTGAAAGTTATCGCTAGCTATGTAGGAATAATGTTAGCTCTCTTGCATCAAGGTAAAAATGGTGGGCAGCTCATTTTTAAAAAAAAATTTGTGATAGAGATTGTCTAACTTATTGTTTGATGTAATTTACATACAGAGCACGACTGCTTCTGGAACCTGAGGGTGAAACTTTGGGATCTAAAAAAGAAAGAAAGCCTTTCAGGAGCTCTGTCACCCCTTTTCCTCCTCAGCAGCATCTCCTGGTCCTTTTTTTTTTGCCAAGATGAGAATTAAATGATATTGTTTTTGCCGTTATGTTTTTGTGATGTATGTGTCAGTTATTCGTTATAGCATATGCGATTGAGACTAGTAGCATTTTTAAAGAGATTTAAGAAATGTTTGCGATTAACAGAATATTTTGACTTATAAATGTAAAAATAATGACAAATTCTCTTTTGACCAGAGTACCTATTCACTTTTGTTCCAGAAGTAATACGGACTTGAGCGAAATAAAGGCTGAAGCCGAGACAAAAGTGACAGCTGCAAATGTTTCAGTGTCCATCTTTGCATGTCTGTCTCACTGACAACAGATTTGCTCTTATCTGATTGGTTGTTACCAATTGTCTGTCTACCCCTCCCCCTTCCCCTCCCCCTTCCCCTTGGCCCTTCCCCTTGAAACTGAGCTACAAGGGATAGGGCTTGAAATTCAACCCCTACGTATTGGGATAGCCCTTCAACGATCGCATACGTCATCGCGTACCTCAGTCAGCGTTTACGTTAGCAAAACGCGACCAAATGCGTCATTGGCTGCGACCAGCCGCTACAGTCAGAGCCAGAACCAGAAATCTGCTGGCAGGGTGTGATTTGTTAACTAACACTACTGAATGGGATATCTTTGGTGCTTCGTGCACCACATCTGACAGAATGAGGTGTCAGAACACTCATGTAAACAATAAAAGCGAGAATAACAGAACAAAACGTACGCAGTCAAGCAACCGAAAACAATACTCACTCCCAAAGCTTTTTAGCAGCAGCTTGGATTTCAGAAATCGCTGCTCATTCTCAGCTCGAAAGCGAATCAAGCGGCGTGTTTCCTCTGGATAACAACTTAAAACACGTAAATAATGGAGAAAATACATTTATGACAATCTTTCGCCGCGGGAACCGCCATCTTTCTGAAATCCGCATGAAATCTCGCTGAAATCCGCATGGCATTGTGGGAAATCACTCAAACCCCTTCGTTCGGAGTCAGCTCCAGGAAAATCTCCATTTGGAGGGGTACAGAAGCCCTACCCCTTCCCCTACCCCTCCGCGTTAACTGGGATTGGGCTACCCCTACCCCTTCATGTGAACGCGCAAAATGGAGGGGAAGGGCCAAGGGGTTGGTCCAAGGGGTGAAATGGGATTACAATTGAAAAGTTATAAGTCAGTTATTGCTTTAGCACAACCATCTTCACACCTCCCCCCCTTCTTCACTGCTGAACTGACATCACTGAATTAAAAAAAGAAGAAGCTAAACCA